>NW_017731570.1:3698-28854 GCF_001890085.2 Hipposideros armiger | reverse complement strand
CACCCACCCACAATGCTTAGCACATCTTTTTTCTCCATGGGCTTACCTCTGCCATACCCAGTTCAGCAGGGAAGAGACCTGGCCCAAGCTGGGTGGCATAATCTTTTCTGGGAGGAATGTTAGGAGTTGCTGACCATGGAGAAGATATAAACTCTTTTCTAATAATCATTCCTTGACCACAATATGTGTTGTGTGGGTAGATGGGTGTACACAGTGGGGGTGGCCATTTCTGGATGTGCACACACCATGGCAGAGAATATCTATTCGCAGAGAAGAAGAATGCCATGGAGCGTATAAAGAAACCAAGAAGGGAAAAAAAAAACACAAAAAAACACAGCTCCCTGGTCCCTCATGAGACACGTGCTTCCCTCCCCACTGTGGATTCTGAGTCACTCCCCTCTCTCGCCAAAACATTCCTCTTTTTAATTTCAGGGAGCAACATTGGTTGCTTGCAACTAAAATAACTTTGTCTTCCATCACTAAAACTAGATCTGAGACCTCCAAAGCCTTCACTGAGTCCTCCTGCCTCCACTAACGTACAAACACTTACACTTTTATAAAGGATGGCTTAGGAGACAATATAAAAATGGACCACTGAAATCCATCAATACCAATGTATGAGCAACAAGACAGATCTTTATTAGTTTTCTTTATTCTTTCTTTATTTGCAGTCAGTTTACTCATTTTTTGACCATCAAATAATCACCCACTCTGAGTAAGGTAGGAGTAAGGTCAGTGCTCAGAGTCAAAGCCTGCTCTCAGAAGAGAGATAAGTCATGTCTGCAGGTCAATAGACACAGAGAAATAATACCAGGCATTTATGTCCAGGCACTGAGCTACCAGCTTTCCTTGCACAGCATCAGTTCATGCCCACAGTATCTGTATGGGGAAGGGATCATCATTCCCCCAGTTCTGTAGGTGACATAACTCAAGCTCAGACAAGTTGGGTACTTTTCACATGGTCGGTGGATGATGGAGGCTGGATTTGGATTCAAGGAGTCTGGACTTTACTACCTATTTGCCTCCTATGCTTTGCCTTCTGGATTGTTGTAGAATGAAAAGAAGCTCTTCATAGACTTGAGGGCCCTGTTCCTTGCCTCCCTGTGCCTTTCCCCAAAGCATTACTTCTTACACACAACAGGGGATCATTCACCAATTAACCTGTGAATACAGAAAACCCAACGATCATTGAGCTCTTACTATGTCCTAGCACTGAACCAGGCACCTAACACATACTATATTCCCAGTGTAGGCTGGCAGATGGCAGGAGACAGGGTGAGTGGAAAGGCATCTGGTTCATGTGGTCACTCAGGGACCCAGGCTAATGAAGGTTGCTCTATCTGATGACTATCCCATCATGTAGCTTCAGAGTTTGTAAGAGCAGAAGAGAGTATAGACACTACCACACCAGCTCTTAAATGCTTTAACCCAGAAATTACCCAGGTTGGTTTTGCTTATAGCCAACTGGCCAGAACCAGTGTTAAGGCCCCACATGGGAATGGTGAGTGAGCACTTGGATATTTGGTGCACAGGGCATTCTCTCAATAACACGCAGCTACTAAGCAGTACAGTGGAAAGGCTTAACCACTTTATTTGACGATGTCCTCCAAATTTATGAACATACTTTTGAAGAAGCTGTTATAAGCCTATCAATAATCATTCGGAAACACCCAGACCTTATCTTAGAATTCAGTCTTCTAGAACTCTCTACTTTCTCATGACTATCTCAATGTCTGCATCTCCAAAGGGAAGTTATTCTGATTCATGCACATTAGAAGGACCTACCTTTGTTGGCACAGGCCATCCACTTGAGATTGTCTGCAAAAGCCGCCTCCCGTCCAATGAGGTACGTAAAGATGCGAACCTGAGAGGAAGATGAACACATGGATCAATGGTATTAACTTTGCACTGTCCTGCACAGACCACATGCATGGCTCACACACATGTGGTTTACCTCTTTAATGCTCCATGCTTCCCATCTGTAGGAACATATTTAAAACATTTGAAGTTACAGTCAGCTAGAAATATATTCAAAACTGGGGCCTTTGATCTTTTAAACCATATGGCACTGGTGGTGGTTGTTTTTCGGTGTGGAACTTGCGACAGAGGAGAATAAGTTGCAATGAGAAATGGGCAGCATCATGGGCCTGGGTTTGTTGCACACATATGGACAAGGATCATCTAGGTCTGGACCAAATCCGCAACCATTTTCCTCATCCGCACAGGAAATGCAGAGTGTGTGCTTCTTGGGAATAAAAACGCCACAGAAAGACCCTTAACATTTCCCCCCAGTGGTGAGGACAGGCTGGAGACACTCTCTTGCCATCTGTGGTTCCTGGTGTGATTTTAGGAGGTAATTAACTGGGATAAGAGGTACAGCCTGCAGCCAGGAGACCAATGGGGATGCTCTCAAGCCTTCCTAAGTTTTTGGCTCCCAAAGAGCAGAGAACACAAGTAAAACCTTGGCTGTTATATTTGCTATTGCTTTCTCAACTGTCTCTCCTAAGGCCAGAATGCTTTATTTGTTTCTTGGTTTTTTTTTTTAAATTAAACTATAGTTGACATGCAACATATATTATTTTCAGGTGTACAACATGGTGATTCGACATTTACCATATATTCCTTACAATGTGATCACCCCGGTAAGTCCAGAAACCATCTATCACTGTACGTTTATTACTATAATATTGAATATTTTCCCTATGTTGTATATTATATCCCCATGTTTTGTTTTGTTTTAACTGGAGGTCTGTACCTTTTATTCCCCTTCATCCTTTTCACCCATCTTCTTACTCCTCTCCTTTCTGGCAACTATCAGTTTGTGCTTGGTATCTATGAGTCTGTTTCTGTTTGCTTTATTTATTTGTTTTGTTTTTTAGATTCCACAGGGGAAATCATAGAGTATTTGGAGAGGATGTGGAGAAAAGGGAATCCTCGTGCACTGTTGGTGGGATTGTAAATTGGTGCAGCCACTATGGAAAAATAGTATAGAGGTTCCTCAAAAAAATAAAAATAGAACTGCTATACAACCCAGAAATTCTACTTCTGGGTATCTGCCTGAAGAAAATGAAAACACTAATTCCAAAAGACATATGCATCCCAATGTTCACTGCAGTGTTTTTTACAATAGTTAAGATATGGAAGCAACCTAGGTGCTCATTTGATAGATGAATGAATAAATAAGATGTGGTGTGTGTGTGTGTGTGTGTGTGTGTGTGTGTGTGTGTATGATATTACTCAGCCATGAAAAGAATGAGATCTTGCCACTGGCAACAACATGGATGGACCTAGAGGGTATTACGCTAAGTGAAATTGTCAAACAGAATTCTTTGAAATGAACCAAAACCCATCTCCCAAAGTAGTATTTGAAGGATAGATGGAAGAAAGACAGGAATTAAAAGGGTTAAGACCCTTTCATTAAATTTAAAATGGTATGTGGGTGAACACTACACAGTCCAAATAAAACTCTAATGGCAGGCCAAGAACAGTCCTTTGGTCACCTCTTGGAGACTGCGTTAAATGAAGATATACGTGGTAGTAGACGAACAACGCTTGACATGTGGCACCAAAGCTTTACCCACTACTATCCCCTCAGCTCCTCCAGACTGGGCCAGGTGACCCTACTGCTCCCCCAGAGCTTTTATCACAATTGTAGTTAAAGAGCATCTTGTGTGGTTGTGTCTGTGAGTCTGATCTCCACTAGATTATCCACTTGTGAGGGAAAAGAAAGGTGGCATCTCTTTCCCCGGCTGTGACCTGATGGAGCACAGTATTTGGAACATTACAACTCAATACATCAATGGGTAAACATATGTGAATGCTCATAGTTGACTGTAAAAATGAAGACTTGTTTTAATTATGAATATCCTCTTATCTGGGAATTAGAACTTGAAGAGTAGTTTTTAGATGATGGTTTCTTTCCAACTAAAGAGATGTTTAAATACACATTATCATGATGTAGCCTTAGTCTGTCCTCATCTGTGTTGGGTAAGGTAGCCATTTCATCTATCACAGTACCCGCAAGGGGGCTTCCTGGGTGAATGACAGGCAGAGAAGCCTTCACCCCTTTTCACCCCCTTAGCTGTTTTCCACATCATTCCCACACTGGAGTCACATTGGGAGGAAGGATTTTTTTTTTTAATTGGGAGATTCTGGCTTCTCTTGGGGGGCGGGGAGAAAGGGAAGATTCGACCTCACGTAGCCAAAGGTGGTTGCCATTTACGTCCCTACACAAAGTTGTCTGCTCTTCACTTTTCCTGCCTGGCCACTGCTGGCATCTAGCTGATGATGTCTGATTTGGGAGACACTGAGGCCCAGAGAAGTAAAGTGATTTGCTTAGTTTCTTCAAGTGCTGATCTAATCAGAGCGGTCTTCTGAGGCCTCAGGATAATGCTGGGGGCTCCTCTTCACTTCCCAGAGATGCTGGCTCTGTAAACACGGAAAACCCCAACCAGCTGCAAGGCCCAGAGCCAGCACCCACAGCAGCCAGAACTGGAATCCAGTCTCTCGAGACCAGACCTGTGATTTGTGTCATAACACTTTGCCTTTCCTTTCAAATTTAAGGGCAAACACTAAGGCTGACACAAACTTGCATCCCCACTGGCTCTGAACCAAGCAGAAAGCACAATAGGTAGCTTTTAGAAATTGAAGCTATGAGTCCATCTTTGTAGGCAAAGAGGAAAAGACTGACACAAAACAACCCATTTGTTTCTGAGTACAGGTGTCTATGTGTGCGCCAAACCTCCTCTGCTGTCCAGATGCATGACCACAGGACACAGTGAGCTCTCTCAGAGGCATAGTTAAAACACCAGAACAACACTGTGAATCACTGGCATAACTTCTCTAATTCCTGATTTTAAAAGATGGCAACCCATTTGGAAAACCAGTAGAATTGTGCCAAACTTAAGACTAGACATGGTTGCTCAAGAATAATTGGGCTAACAACAATCACGATAATGAAAACCAGCACTACGACCCCGCCACACACACACCACCACCACCACCACCACACACCCCACTGTGGCCTGTATAGCTAGCGTCGTCCCCTGGGGCAGGCAGGTGCTAAGGGATTTACCACGTTATGCTGGTTTTGGTGGTTTGTATTTATTTTATTACTTATAAAAGAAAATAAGAATCCTATTTAATATTTCCATTTAGGTACAGTCCTTGGTGTCCATCACTGGACTGGCTTCCTTATCTGAGTAGAAATGGCACGGAAATGACTTGTTGCATCTCTGCCTATAAAGTAAACATAATCAAACGATATTGGGTTCACGCCCTGGGTTTCTTACAATAATGCCTGTCAACTGGCAACAACAACAAAAGGGATTTCACTCCAAAATAAATATTTTGGAGAACAATTTAACAGTATCTATAGCATTTTATAATTGTAATTTTTTCAGAACCAGTCATTCTACCCTTTGGCATTTATCTCATAGCCAGGATGACAAATAAAATGCCCAAGGGGACCAAGCTCATAACAAAGATGACAGGAAGTAGTAGGATTATGGAGAAGTGCAGAGTGCATATCTTCTCAAAGCCGTGTAATTTAGTTTTGCACATTTTCACAAATACACAAAAATGATAAAAGGACAAGGATGCCCACCCTCATTATTTGTAATGGATAAAAAACTGGTAAATCCTAAGTGTCTCTTGAGAGCTGATTGGCTAAAAACTTTATAGTACATTCATGCAGTGGCATACCATGCAGCTATGAACTCATGTACAAAGACATTCATTATAAATTGGTAAGGGGAAAAAACAAGTTGTGGGATATTGTGTAGCACAGAATCCTATTTTTTTCCTAAAAGGGGACTTACTCTTTTTACTTCAGAAATTTCAGTTGCATTCAAATGTTTTTACAAATAAACAAACATTGCTTTAATAATTAAAGATCACTTTGAATGAAAGGAAAGGAATGACAGCTACCTCTTGAACCATTCTGTAAGGGCGTAGGAAGACTAAACATAGCAGTGAAAATCACACAGAAGAGACGACACGTGGAACTTAAGTCAGGCTTTATTGTGCAGGGTGGGCACAATTAACTGAGGGCAAACCTCTATGAGCAACATGGTCAAACTGCTCATTTCCATCACTAACAGATCCCGTGAACTGATGGATTTGATTTCCAATGGCTGCACATGTCTTCCCTAAGAAGTGCTATAAAACAAACTTTTGCAAGTCCGCCCTGGACCCAATTACTTTTCTGATGTGACAGGTGCCACTGGGGGTGGACCTGGCAGCCAGGTACAGGGCACTGAATATCACGCATGAGAAAAAGGTCACAGCCCAGGTCAGACCAGCACAGGTGTCAGGACACACTAGAGTTCCCCAGAAAGCCTGGCCCTTGTGCTCTGTCCCTGTGGGCAAGAAGGCACTGCTTTTATGAATGCAGCACAAAGGCAGGGTGGAAAAAGTCTGCACCAACCGATTTATTCGTTTTGATCCCCCACTTAAGTTTGGATGGTCTTTAAATGTTCTACAGACCCAAGGAAGATTAATTAAATGTTAAGATGTGGACATTCCAAAGTTCAAAGTCACGTAATTTAATCTACTTAGTATAAAATTTCTCAAATGAAACAAACAAAAACTCAATCCAGTTTTTCCAAAAAACAGATTTATGCTTCTTACTCATATAGATGCAATTCCCACCAAAAACTTAGAGGGGCATCACTCCTCTCAACCTTTGGTGAGTGTAGGTAGTTTGAGTTTATAAAGACAGTGACTCAAATTCTCCCCTTTCTGCAGCCATTAGCATAGAGGAAGGGAAGTAGCTGCCAGTAGTACGATAATGGGACTCTACTCAGCCAGGCCACTGGCTGCTGCCGCTTACACGGGTCCCGACAGTAATAAATGGGAGGTCACCAATGCCCATGCTTTGGAGACAGTCCAAAGGAGCAGCTCACCATCAATCTGCCACAAGTCACTTCTGAGCACCTACTATGTGCCAGGGACCATTCTTGGTGTTGGGAATACGATTACAATGAATAAACAAAACACACTCTCGGTCCTCAGGGAGTTTACATTTTCATGAGTGTGAAACAGATAATACATGACAAATTCACATAGAATGTTTATTTATTTGTTGGAGTAAATGCTTGTGGAGAAAATAAAACAGGGGAAGGTAATGGTGAGTAGTGGGGGTTGCTGTTTTAGGAAGAAAGGGAGGGAAGGCTTCCCGGATAAGGTGATGTCTGAGCAGAGATCTGGACAAAATGTGGGTGGGGGAGGGGAACAAGACATGGCTATCTGGGAAGACTGTTCCAGGTAAAGGGAACAGAAGGTACAAAGTCCTTGAAATAGGGATGCTTAAGGGATAATGAAGAGACCAGTGTGGGTGGAGTGGAGTCTGCTAGGAGAGGTTGTGGGGGTGGCCTAGATAGACCACAGGTGCCGAACCACAGGAGCCTTTAGGGGCCAGTGTTAGAGAGCGGGCTTTTTTAGTTTTGCAGCAAGAACAGAAGCCCCAGGAGGGACAACTGAATAGAAGTCTGACATGAGCCACATATAATATTGTAAACTGTCATTGTGTCTGCAGTGTGGAGAACTGGCCATGTACTGCCGTGCTCAACCAGGCTGCCCATTTGATTTCCCTGTGATGATCTTAGAATTCTGAATGCCCAGGTCCCATCTAAGAACAATTAAGTCAGAACCTCTGGAAGCGGGGCCCAACTTTTCATCTCCTTATGGAGGCTGCAATGTGCAGCCACGTTTGAGAACCGTGATCGCAGGGAGCTGAGGATAGAAACAGATACTAAGTAGGAGGCCCCTGAACCATTCTAGGTAAGACATGACTGGCTCTGGCCAGGGTGCTGAGAGTCGGCAGACTTCACTGGGCATCAGACTCACTAGGAGTTTTGAATGTTAGAGGTGGAGTTCCCAGCACTCACCCACCAAAGATTCAGATTAAGTAGGCCCAGGGACCTAGATTTTTTAAGAGCACCCATGGTGGGTCTGATACAGGTGGTCTTAGGTCAACACTTAAAAAAAAATACTGCCAAGAAGATGAGGCCTGAGTAAAGGGAAGTGGGACTGGGAATTAAGAAGTCACTGGAGTCATTTCCAATGAAGGTGTTTCTATGGACTGGTAAGGACTGAGGCTGAACTCCAAGGAGTTCACAATCCAGTGCATGGTTAAAAACAAAAAGATGAACTGGATCAAATGGCACTTTTAAAGGAGCCTGTGTCAATCCAACAAGGGGGGAACATGAGACATCAAGCAGACTGGTCAAGCAGGATCAGCCCAGGATTGGCTCTTTCCCCAAGAAAGGGCAGGTCTGCATGCGGACCTCTGGAGCTGCTAGGTGGGCGTTCACACCCAAACATTGCTCCATGAAGTTACGATAACCCTGTTCTTGCTCCCAGATACAGAGGGAAGGGCTGGGAACAGAGCACCGAGGAGCCTCTGAATACATAGTCTTTACTCTTAAAAAAAAATAAATAAATCTTTCATTTTTAAAATAACATTTAACTATAAATTTCTACCTTTTAAAGCCTACAATTTACATGGATTATGGATGTAAATGAAATTTACTAAAAGAATCCTCCAGTACCTATGGGTGCCCACATCCATGGGTTCTAAATTTTAATTCAGCTAAGTGACAGTTTCTGCACGTAAGCATGTGGCATCACCTTTCTGTCTTCTTTCCTGCTCAAGTCCCTTCAGACTCACTGCCCAGCTCACTTATTTCCTGACACCTCTATGGTTTCTCAAAAAGGGTGCATGATTTCAGCTTTAGAAAGAAGTCTCCTGATGTCTTTATGTTTTAAAGTCAACTTGATGTTACTCCATACATTCTTAACCTGTATCTTCACAAAAGATATTCTTAACCAGCTTCTGTTATTATTTTCTCATTCCTATGACTGTGAATGCAGGGAAACATTTCTGAATAAAAATCTTAATCTCTATGTAGAAGATGAGGGTTAGAACTTGATTATTCACAAAAGTGCTTCATAAATCACTGCCAATCTGTGTCTTCATGAAAACGCTGCAAGAGCAGAGGTGGACTCAGGGAGGGTTGACACCAGTGGAAACAGTTATATTGAGCAGGCTGCTTCAATCTAGAAGTGATCATGCTCATAATAAAAGAAGAAACATCCTTATCCAGAAGGATGAGGAAGGGAAGTAAGGTAACACCGTCCTGTGCAGCGATAAAGAGGGGGAAATGAATTAAATTACAAAAGCAATAAAATTTCAACAAATGAATATCATAGATCATTATGAAAAATGAACTGTCATTTTGGGGGTACGCTAAGAGTCTGTATAATCTCCTTCCTCGCAAGCACAGTCCCTAATACCTCGTGTGATACTGAAAATATCCCAAATGAGGGGGGGAAAATCACCATTTGTAACTCCTGGCCAGGGGCATGGAAGTCCAGTTTTATGGTCATGTTTTTTGTCAAAGTGAAGGAGAGGGGTGTCTCTGGGTCACCCGGAGACTGTGACCTGGGTTAGCACAGTGGAACCGAGGGGATTACACACCATTTAAAAGGGCAGTAAAAAGCCAACATGCAAACATTCGGGGGGTGTGGAGGGAGGGACACAATTCATTCAGGGAGCAGAGCCAGTACATTAACTACATATCTTTATTTTCTGTATTTCTGATGCTCTGTTATTTGCAGCCTTGCTGCCCTGGAGAGGCTGTCTATCCCAGAGTTTGCTAATGCCTGAAGATCGTATACAACTCGCCTGCGAGGGCACCTTTGATATATAAACCAGCCACTCCAGAGCCCAAGCCTCCAAGCACCTCCTTTGATGAGGAGCTCACACCCTGGGCCACTATCCAACTTCCCTAATCACCCCAGGGCCTGGTACCAGACAAGGAGGGACAGCACCCCCCACACACCCTAGAGCCACTGTACGTATTTAATCTTAAACCTGCCCACCCTGCTTTGCCTCTTTCTTCTCATGAAAACCACAAAAAAAGTCTTCAACCCACTAACTCCCCCACTCCTCTGCCCACTCATCTTGCCTCCGTGCTCCTGTGTGGCCCCGTGTGCTATGGCATGCCTCTTGCTTCTACAGGACTGGGAGTACAATAAACTGCTTCCCTCATGACAGTCATTTCCATGTCTGTGTGCCTTACTGTATCTGATTAAAATGAATCCTGAGTACCTTTACAACAGCTGGGACTCAGAAGACTTAGGTTCCTACTTACTGGTGTGGTGACCTGAGTGAGTTAGTTGAACCCTCGGAGCTATGCTTTCTACCTGTAACAAGTGGATCGTCCCCCAACCCTGCTCACTGTGATTATAGCAAATCAGATAATGGATGAAAAGACAGGTCATTAGCAATGGATTTCAGGAAGCTAGGGCTATATTCCACTTGTGTTTCAGATCACTTTTCTTCAGTAGAACTAGATAAGGTCAGCTGAGGAAGGCCAAATCTCTTATCCATAGATGTGCCCCTCATGCTGCCCAGAGGTTTGGTTGGAGAGGAAATCGACACCGGTGGGAGAAGAAGAGGTCCCCCCCCACCCCAGGGGAGGGTTTTGACAGTCATCACTGATGTATGTCATTACCAGGGATAATGCAACTGACAGTTCCTAATTGACCGTCAATTAGAATAATATCAGTGGTGTAACAATAACCACCTCTAGTAACCTGGAGAATCCTAAGATCCACTAAGAATTTGAAGAGAGCTATGGACTTTCTCCCTCCCAGAAAATGACCAAGGCTGTGTACATTAGCGATTTCAGATAAGCTGCATGGAGTTTGGGGCATTTCCTCCACAAAAATCCACACCCGGATTCTTTAGGCACCACTTGGATCCCAGGTTAGGAACCTCTGTCTTATATTCTTCCTGTATTATACACTATAAGCTCCTAAAAGAACCAAATTGTGTTCTTTGGACAATCAAGGTGGGCTCTCTCATCTGAAGTGCTTGCCAAATGGAGAGAGGAGTTCATACATCCACTCGCATGGCCATTCTCTGATTTAGTGTGTACCAGCTATTGGCATCCATGATCAGATCCAGAAAAGTCACATTGGGAATAAGTCCTCATCATGGGGGAACAAGGCAGACACATCAGGAGCCCTGAGACGAAATGTGCATCACTGTGGTTCTTCTGACACACATCACATCATGTAGCCTTTGAATGGCCACATCTAAAGGAACAGGGATGGAACAGACAGACAGGACCCCACTTCAATTCATTTCTGAATCCATAGAATCCAGGACAATGCTTGGCACAGAGCCAACACCCCAAACACTGTTTGTTGGCAATACCATACAAGAAATCCCCCTCTGCTGATACTAGAGCTCTTGAAACAAACTCGTCTCCAAGCTTCAAGCTGCTGGCCACGGCACAAGCCACGGATTTGTATGGCTGGGAGGCCCCTCCCTGTGCCCCTTGTGCTCTCAGGCTGGAACAGACCAAGTGGTGGCAGTTACTTCACAGGTGTGCTCCTTCTTCGAAGAAGGCTTAGAGATTTCACACAGTGAACAAAAAGACAAACTCACATGTGTCAAGCTGTTAAATTAAGCAAAATAGATCAGAAAATCTCTAATGTAAGAGGGAAAGTGATTGTTCTAGAAATTGAGGTGGTGAGCTCATGAAACATCATGAGATCACATCACTCCTGAGCTAGAACCTCCAATGCCATCCCACCACATCTGGGAAACATTCCAAACTCCCAATCACGGCTAATGTGCCCTGGAAGATCTGGAAACTCCTTCTGGTTTCAGGGTCTTTGCAGACACTTTTCCCACTTCTGGAATGTTCCTTACCTCCCACTTTGCATGGCTAACTCTTTTTCACCCCAGTTATCCTCCTTCATATCACCTCACTTGTCTTCTTCATGACACTTGGTACATTTTTCAGTTACCTTAATGATTTGTTTGTTTACTTGAATTATGTCTATTTCTCCCTCTAAGCAGAAATGTAGATTGGGGAAGGAACTGTGACCAATTCAGTGTCCCGTATGTAGTAGGTTCTTAATAAATATCATTTTCTCACTGTCTATTTCTTTTCATGAATTTTGGAAGTCGAAAGAAGTCAACAAGGGACACACTTGAATTTATCAGAATTAAAGCCCTTTCATTCATTACCTACTCCACTGTAGATAACTTTCCTATTTTTCTAGGCTGATATGCTACCCGTTAATCAGCTGAAGTTTTATTTTCCACATGCTCAGGTTCCTTGATTCCTTTTTACATGGAAGCCCAGTGATAAAAGAGGAAGAAGTGGAGGGGTGAAAAGCTCTGGTCTTTGTTCTCATAGTCTCATCTCAGGGGTCAGAAAATGGTGGCTAATTTCAGGCCTCTTACAGGGTGATGATCAGTTTTATAATGTTTTCTCCTAGGTGCTACCCCTTGATTTTAGATGGAAGCCATGCCACGATTGAAGACAACTGTATTTTAAATAACTGTCTGCCTCAGGGATTACCTAGGGAAAAGATTACATCTTAAAATAACAGTGTGACAATTGCTATTCCAAGCCACTTTCTGTGAAGTCTCTCCTTTTCCTTCACGCTTTGTGACAGTTTGGACAGACGGCATCATTCCATGGGATACAGAGACAACTGGATAGACAAGTAACCAGAATGCAGTGGATATAGGACAGAGCTGAGAACTGGACACACCTAGTTTTACAATCTGTGTCTTCCCGAATGAGCTGGGAGGCCTGGGGTGAGTTACTTGACCTTTTTGAACCTCATTTTCTTTACTTGTAAGGTATCACTAACACAATAGTACCCGCATGGCAGGATTACTGATCAATGGAACAAATAAAGTAAAATGGTAGGGGGTAAGTGTGGGGGGGCATGCTGCAAAAAAGTGTGTGTGTGTGTGTGTGTGTGTGTGTGTGTGTGTGTGTGTGTGTGTGAATTCATTCTAAGAGGAAACCTCCATTTGTGCTCTTGTCCGGACCCTAAAGAGAAAACGTACGGGAAAAGACCCAAGGGCACCAAGCTGAAGACATGACTTGGCCTGCCTTTTTCTGGGCCTTAGAGAAAAGTTCTTTTTTCTTTAAGTTCCTCCCGCTGACTTTGTCTCTCTTTGCCTCCCTCCACCACTGGATTGGGGTGAGGCCCAAAGGGTGCAGATCAGGGTGCAGAACCAAGGCCCACATGGTCTTGGGCACAAACCTGTTGCCCGTGTGTCCTCACTGGGATTTGGTGTCAAAGTCCTACTGTAAGACGCAGCACGCATTTGGATAGAGAACCCCTCCACACACCACCCTGCTGGATCTGCTCCATGGCGGAGAGTAGGTCTAGGATTTAGGATTTTGGAATTCTGCCGCAATCATTCTCAAACACATTAAAATCAAGCAGCTTGTGAACTATAAACTAGCACAGTTGCTTTCTCCCAAGGTTCCTGGCACTTCTATTTTCCTGACCAATCCTCTCTGTCACTAAGAATTAGTCTAAAATAGCAGTTTCCACTGTCACCTCACCTACTGCCTTCTGGGGCTTACCTGTCAGTGAGAAAGTCAAAGGCTCATCAGACGACAGCAAGGATATTATTGAGGACAGCGTTCATTGCATTTACCTGTGATTCTCCAGGAGGCAGGTAGGAGGGGACAGGACCCTGGGGTGCGGGGCAGGGCTTGCATATCAGAATCACCTGTGGGTTTCGGCCATCTATAGACTCTTATTACTGGACACCAACCCCGACCCCTGGAAGGGCTCCAGTGTTCCCGAGACCTGGAGCTCCCACTACGGGAGCATGTCCCCTGGATAAAGACCACTATTTCGGTATCAATGAGAAGTAGCCTCAGATGGATGAGGCAGTAAAGGGAGTGACAGCTCTGGAGAAATCTGGGGGATCATTATCTTCTTTTTGAGGAGCTCCAGAGGAAAATGTATCTTTTCTGCAATCAGTAAGAGTTTAATTTTATCCTAAGCAATTTTTATGTTTTAATCTTACAGACTGTGAATCTTGCAGCTGTCTAGGGTTCCCTCCTCGCATTACCTGTCCTCAGGCAGTGGGCTCACACACCTCAGAGTTGAGGTGTTTCACACCTCTGCCTTTGGTGTCCCCTTCTCCTTCCTTCTGACCTCCAATTTGTGTTATTTCGGTTTGCCATCCACCCAGGCTCCTACCCACTCTTTCATCCACCAAGTATTAACTGGGTACCCACTGGATACTAAATCTCCTGCCGTGGAGAGCAAACACCCAGATGGTCTCTACCCTCACTGAAGTTGCTAAGTGTTGGAAACACTTTTCATAGAATAAGGAAGGCAAAAAGACATGAGAGAGGAAGAGGACAGGGAGAAGAAGGGCTGTTGTTGTTCTTCACTATTCCTGACTCCTCAAAAGTTGCTGGTCAGAGATCCCCCTCAATTTTTATACTATCTCTGTCCTAATTTTGTGACCCACACTGGAGACACAGGCTTGTTTTCTCTATTTGGGTAAGGAGCCTGTGGTAGAGCCCAAAAGAGTATCATCTCCTTCCAGAATGATCCGCCCAAACAGCTTAGCTTCCTTGAATAGGACACACGCCATCTTGAGCTCTGGCTCAAACTCCAGTCGTTGAGGAGGAACCTGGGTTTTTGTTTCTGTCTTCAATCTGTAATGTATTGTGTTATGGTGTATCATACAAAGAAAGGTACATTTGTTTATTATTTTGATAGCCAAAATAGGCCTTTTTCATAAACACTAAATAGCCCTTTAATCTGTATTGGGACATAATCAACGTATAACGCTGTGTGATTTTAAGGTCTACAGTGTGACAATTTGATGCACAGATTATTGCAAAATGATCACCACAATAAGGTTAGTTGACACATCCGTCACCTCACACACGACTATATCTTTTTTTGGTAGTGAGAACATTTAACATTTACTCTTAGCAACTCTCACGTATATAATACAATATTGTTAACTATAGTCACCAAGCTGTATATTACTTATGGAAGTTTTTCTTGTGACAAAAATGTTTAGGATCTAATCTCTTAGCAACTTTCAAATACGCAATACACTATTGACTGTAGTCGCCATGCTGTACATTACATTCCCATGACTTCTTTATTTCATAACTGAAAGTTTGTACCTTTGACTCCCTCACCCAACTCATTTTGTTCAACTCCTTCCCCCGTCTCTGGCAACCCCATATGTATGAGCACCAAGCTGTATATTAAGTCTCCAGGATTTATTCATTTTGCATACACACACACACACACACACACACACACACACTCAATCCATTCACTTGTTGATGGACACTTAGGTTGTTCCCATGCCTTGGCTATTGTGAATAATGCTGCAATGACTATGGGGGCACAGATAGCTCTTTGAGATGCTGATTTCATTTCCTTTGGATACATACCCAGAAGTGGGATTGCTGGATCATATGGTAGTTTATTTTTATTTTTAAATTTTTGAAGACTCTCCATACTGGTTTTCATTGTGGTTGTACCAATTTACATTCCCACCAACAGTGCACGAGGGTTCCCTTTTCTCCACATCCTCTCCAGTACTTGTTATCTCTTATCTTTTTTATAATAGCCATTCTAACAGGTGTGAGATGATATCTTATCGTGGTTTTGACTTGCAATTCCTTGAGGATTAGTAACTGAGCATCTTTTCAATTGTCTATTTGCCATCTGTATTTCTTCTTTGGAGAAATGTCTGTCAGGTCCTCTGCCCCATTTTAATTGGGTTATTAGTCTTTTTGCTATTGAGTTGTATGGTTCCTTGTATATTTTGGAAATTAATCCTTTATCCGATATATGGTTTGCAAATATTTTCTCCTGTTCTATAGGTTACCTCTTCAGACCTTTGGTTGTTTCATTTGCTGTATAGGAGATTTTTAGTTTGACATAGTCCCACTTGTTTATTTCTGCTTTTGTTGCTTCTGTTTTTAGTGTCATATCCACGACCCATGTCAAGGAGCTTTCTGCCTATGTTTTCTTCTAGTTTTACAGTTTCAGGTCTTATGTTTAGGTCTTTAATCCAATTTGAGTTAATTTTTGTGAGTGGGGTCCAATTTCACTATTTTACATCCAGTTTTCACAACTCCATTTATTGAAAAGACATTCCTTTCCCCATTGAGTATTCTTGGCTCCCCTGTCAAATGTTAGTTGGCCATATATGGGATTTTTTTCTGGGCTCTTGATTTTGTTTCATTGGTCTGTATGTCTGTTTTTATGACAGTACTATACTTTTTTTTTTTGGTTGAAAATTTAATGTAATTGTGCAAGAAGGAATTTTTAGGCCAGCACAATTTTGCATTGTATAACTTGGAAAATCTAGTAGAATTTAATTTTTTAATTAAAGTTTATTGGGGTGACAGTGGTTAATAAAGTCACATAGGTTTCAGGTGTACAATTCTGTAATACATCATCTATATATCACATTGTGTGTTCTCCACCCAGAGTCAGTTTTCCTTCTATCACCATATATTTGATCCTGTTTACCCTAATCTAATCCCATACTTTTTTGATTACTATAGCTTTGTAGTATAGTTTGAAATTAGTAAATGTGATGTCTTCACCTTTGCTCTTCATTCTCAAGATTGCTTTTGCTATTCTGGGTTTTTTGTGGTTTCATATGAATTTTAGAATTGTTTTTTCTATTCCTGTGAAAAATGCCATTAGAATTTTGATAGATATTACATTAAATATGGAGACTGCTTTCAGTAGTATGGACATTTTAATGATATTAATTCGTCCAGTTCATGAACACAAGATATCTTTCCATTTATTTGTGTTTTCTTCAATTTCTTCCATTAATGTCTTATAGTTTTTAGTATATACATGTTTCACCTCCTCGGTGAAATTTATTCCTAAGTATTTTATTGTTTTTATGCTGTTGTAAATGGAACAATTTTCTTTATTTCTTTTTCAGATAGATTGTTGTTAATGCATAGAAATGAGTCTGGTTTTTTTACATTAATTTTGTGTCCTACAACTTTACTGAATTCACTTTATTAGTTCTAACAATTTTTTGGAGGAGTCTTTAGGGTTTTCTGTATACAATATCGTCTCATCTGCAAACAGAGACAATTTCAGGCCATTCTTTTGTATTTGGATAACAATTATTATTATTTTTTTGTAGCCTAATTGCTCTGGCCAGGAGTTCCATTACTATGTTGAAGAGGAGTGGGAAGGGTGGGCAACCTTGTGTTATTTCTGATTTTAGAGAAAAAGCTTTTGGTCTTTCACCATTGAGTGTGATGTTAGCTTTGGATTTTCATATATGGCCATTATTATGTTGAGGTATGTTCCTTCTATATCCAATTTATTGAGAGTTTTTATCATGAAAGGGGTTTGGATTTTATCAAACGCCTGTAATTATAAAGTCATCATATTCCTTCTCTTAGCTTTGTCTACTGGTAAGAGGAACATTTGAGGCCGAAAATATCCTTCCTAATCCTTTCCCAAACTGTTTGTTCTTGGATACAAATGCTCATTCTTTTTTCTTTTCTCCCCTACATCTTAACACGTAAGAGAAAACAACTGCAAGTTTTGTAGTATTGGTCATGCAAATAAGTTGGTGAAAAAAAGCATTTCACAGAGAAGCACTGAGGAAGCTGAGGTCACACAGGAAAACAGATCATCCCTGTCCCCAAGGAGCTTTCATGCAGCAGAGAAGTTATAAACCCATAAGAAGATTTACATGGAATACAAAGGAATGATGGAAAACTGTGCTCTGGGAGGCAGCAGAAACATCAGTGAAATATAAACCAAGAAGAGCAATGTATTTGAACAGAAAAAAACACATACAAACTAAAACAAGGTTGGCAGTCCTGAGAGCTAGAACCTGTTTTGTTTCCTCACCCTCAAGGTTTTGTGTATTTGTAATTTGTTGTCCTTCTAAGGTCAGGACTTTTTTCATGGGGATCAAGGAAAGAGATAGGCACTCTGTGCTGGAACTCAGTTGGCTTTTTCAAAATCTGTTTCTCCCAGGTTGGAGCCTCAAGACCGGCCAAAGCTGATGGCTCTGTCGGCTGCAGGAAGTTCCACAGTCTCACATCTTAAACATCGCTTTCTGGGAGATTGAAG
This sequence comes from Hipposideros armiger, assembly GCF_001890085.2. NCBI lineage: Eukaryota > Metazoa > Chordata > Mammalia > Chiroptera > Hipposideridae > Hipposideros > Hipposideros armiger. The sequence goes on along the minus strand of NW_017731570.1, from coordinate 10,908 downwards.
GTTTTCCTGGAGGAGCAAGTTTGTCTTGAGGACATAAGACAACACTGGACAGAGGGGCCAGAGTATCCGCTGCAGCCTGGAAACCCCTTCTGCCAGAGCACTGGGTGGCTTTTAATCACAGCCAGTGTTAAACATAATCCTAATTTATAACATGGAACAGAAAAATAAATAACTTTTTTTGAAGCTTCTCACTAAATACAATTCCTGTGATTTTCATCTCCTCCAGCAATAACTAGGTGAAAACCACCAATGCCTCTCACCTGGGTAACCAGACAGGCCTCTTCTCTGAACCTTTCCATTGCTACCCAGTCCTAGAGGAAGCTTTTTACAATAGGAATCAGATAGCGTTGCTCCTTTGCTCAAAGCTCTGCAGGGGCCTTCCTTTTAATTTAGGATGAGAATGAAAGGCCTCCCATTCTCTGGCCCCTGCCCTTTTCTGAAATCCCACCTTAGGTTGACCCCCCATATACCATCACTAAATTCCTATCCACCCATCCACCCCCATTCCTCTAGGTTGGTCTTTTTCCAACTCCTTGAACACCTGAAGTGCTTGCCTGTCACAGGGCCTTTGCACATGCAACTCTCGCTGCACTGAAACACCTTAGCTTGGCTATCTCCTTCCCAACGTTTAAGTCTCATCATAAAACTTTCTACATCTAAAAGTCCCTCTCTCCTCATTTTATTTTAAATAAATCTCTCTTTTATTCTGTCTCAGACCCTACTGATTTTCTATATAGCACCTGGTACAACTTACAGTTATTTTATTTGCCTGTCACCTGGCTATATTCTGTTACACACACACACACACACACACACACACACACACACACACACACACACACAGTGTAAGCTTCATGATAAAGACACAATATGAATTTTGTTCACTGTTGTTTTCCCAACTCCTAATCCAGCAGCTGACCCATTACAGCTACCCAAAAATATCTGTTAGAGGAATGAATTAACATGGCCATCACTCAGTCATAGGGTCACCAGGAGATGGAGCCGACTCAATGGCACATGGCACATAATGGTTATTGCAGGAAATTAAAAGGTATAAACATAGGTTAAGTGGAGATAATCCTTCATCATATATGGAGTAGAAACATGCTAAAAAAATAGAGAAATTAAATACAAAAGCATTAAAACTAAAGAGGTTGAGATTGTACTACACATGGCAGGATTGCAATCAGGTGGGCACTATCATTATTTTCACTTAACGGATGAGTCAACTGAGGCTTAGAGAGGGAAGGCACCTGTCCCAGGTCACACAGCAGGTAAGTGGCAGCTATTGGTTCTTTTAAATTAAGGCATGTAGGACTCCAAAGTTCGTTTTCTTAATCACAACACTGACATGAGAACACAGTGATAAGACGAAGGCCACAAACCAGCAGCCAGAAGAGGAGATACTCATGGCAACAAAAATAAACAAACAAACACAACAAAATGTTCAATCTTACTTTTAAGCACAAAAACAAATGTGGATTAAAATAAAAATAAGAGCTTATTTTTGTTTTTTGCTATCAAATTGAAAATAACTGGTTAATGACACTGAGAGTATAGGGAAATAGCATTTCTGCTGGTGTAAATATAAGTTGGCATAAGCTTTCTGAAAATAACTCGGCCATATTCCAAATAGTTAAAATGCACTTAACCTGTGACAGCAATTCTACTTTTAGGAAATCACTTCTGGGATTTTTTTTTTTTAGCATCAAGTTGAAATTTTTTACTTTGCTAAGGTGTACAAATAGAATTAATGTAACAGTCCACATCCTATGGTTTCTAAACATTCATTCATTGATGCTTTCCATAATGTGCTGTTGTCTTTCATAGTTCAGAGAAAGTTCACATGACTGATGCTCTATGAAATTCCATTTGCCTTCCTTCCTAACAACCAAATTAATCTGTCTTTCCAGAAGTCTTGCCAGATGTTTTTTTGTTTGCCTTTCCATGTCACCCAAGGAAACCGTCATACAGTGAAACAATGGTTTAACATAAAGGATATATGTTGCAGCACTGTATATAACAAAGAATAATGACAACCTAAATGTACCCACAAAAGGGAATTACAGTAATTCATCCATGAACTTTCATGAAGCCATCACAAATAATGGTAAAGCTGATCACTTAATGACTTGAAAAGATATCACTAAATGAACAAAATAGGCTCCAAAATTCCATGGACAGCCTAAACCAATGTATATAAAAAATAAATAAACATGCATAGAAAAATAATGGAGAGATATATGCAAAAAAAGTGTTTAATGCCATAATCTCTGGTGGCTGGATAACAGGTGATACTTATTTCTTCCCTATGATCCACTTTTTTACAAATATTATTCAGTGAACAAGTAATATTTTTATTATAAGAAAAAATTTTCAGAAAAAGACAGTAAGAGATTTCCATTCAATTCCATTCAACAGATATTCATAGAGCTTCTGTGTGTCAGGCTCTGTGCAAGGCACTAGGATACAATGTTGACCCAACATCTAGTTCCATGCAGGCAGGAAATGCACAGTTTAGGCTTAAGCAATGTAGAGATTACATGCTATTGAGCAGGTCTCATAAGGATGTTCCACTGAAAATCAGAAGCAGCACCATTCCACAGGGCATTAAAAAATGGAAGTTACATGAAGGATTACCCAAGGCTGTTAAGAAGAGGCAAGTCCTGATTCCTCTGCATGTGTATTTATTTCTGAGGGTATGCAACCATCATTTTATTTCATGCCTCTCCTCTTTGGAAAACTCCTGACATGAAAAATGTCTTGAGCCCAAGGGGACATCTCAATGCTAAGAATGAATGTGGTGCCTGAGACATTACAGCAGAGCCTCCCAGAGACCACACTCTCTGTAAACCTACCATCCACATTTATTGTCCTAAGGGAACTAGAGAACATAATCTAGACTCCTCAAAAGTGTTGGGAGGATCCACCAAATTCTATGACTATAGAAGACTGCCCAAGAGGTAGGCCTGCCATTAAAAAATCAGAAAATGAATAAATCCGCTTTCAGTGCAGCTTTACAGCTGACTATGGTTAATGCAGTATGCTTTGATTTTCTTCAGAAGTGGAAGCATAGAGAGAAATGCTGGAGTGCTGCTTGTCTGTCTCCATGCTAGGGCAGAGAAGGACTGGAGGTAGTGGCTTACCAGTTATAACTGGAGCTTTGCATCCCGAGGCGTGAGGCCAGCCTCCCGCTTCAGCAGATAATGAGTTTGGCAGTCTCTGATGGTCTTTTCTGAATGCTAATCCCCATCACAGAACTTCTATAATGCATGATATAATTTAATACACCTGGCAGACTCACCACCAGTTCATTCTTTTGTTATGTAATAGCCCAAAGTGAAGTCAAGGGTGGTTAATGCTCTGACAACTGGCTATTATCCCCAATAGCAGGCGACTTTCAAAGGATTATTGCCGTCAGAAGCTATTTTGCAATAACTGGCAAAAGGGAGCCAACGTAGCAAAGATGGTCTTTGGGAGCTGCCATTTATATTGTACAGATCTGCAAAGATGCTTCAAGCATCCCCCAAAGGAAACAACTGGAGTACTGATGGAGTTTCATGGGCTACGATAAATCACATCACTGGAGATGATAGAAGGATATAGACCTTCAAGTTACTCTTCGGAATCTTTCGATTTTTAGAAGACTTTTCATCTTTTCCCCCTCATCTTTGTCCTTTCAGAATATTCCAGATTCCTAAAAGCCTACTGTTTGGGTAAGTTACAGAAATCCTGGGAGTGTTCCGTGAACTAATTTCACTCTGAAGATGTGTAACCTTTGTGTCAGGCCAAGAAGGGAAGATCAGTAATGACACTGATTTGTAGGGGTTTATTTCTGATACGCACATCCTGACTTAACTGAATCTCACTGTAGAAAAATAATTTGGGTTGGGTTATGACAAAAGAAGAATGACTTATTGTCCTCAGTGTGTAGGCGTTTGGCTAGCAGTCTACGGCAAAGTCAGACTTTTATTCAACACAATACCACCCAATTACCAAGCAAGTCCTGCCTCGTGGGGGAAGAGTTCGTGTCAGGTAGCAGTTTTGTTAGACACGAGTCCTCTCTTAGAAGAAAGGCCTATGAATAATATATCTCCTTAGGATAGTTCCCCAAAACATTCATAGCCTCCAAACTCAAAATCCAAATTCTGCAACATCAAGAAAGTAGTTTTTTTATGTCACCGCTATGATAAAAATCATCGCGTCCTTTGTACTTTACGCCGATTGCATAAATCCCAGCTGTTTGAACTTGAGAAACGTGTTCAGTGATGAAATTAAATCGACATCATCTTCCTTTATCTTGACAGTTCAGATGACTGGAGGCAATTGCTGCTCTGGCTGTCAGGTTAGGATAGTCAGTACTAAAATTATTATACTGCCTAAAGTTTATCTTTGATTAAAAATTAAATTTAACTTCCCTTTATCATTTTCCATAGCCCAACACCATGCATGTGTTCTCTAAGTTAAATCAAGATGGACTAAATATTTAATAACCTATTCTAATTAGCTACAACTGTTACCTGATTTCTCTCTGTAAATGAACGTGAAAGGGCCCAGGAGGCCTAACGTTAACCTTCATCCACTCATTATAGGAGAGAAATTACAGGCTCTAATTAGATGCTTCAAATCGCAAAGAAATAGAATTTTCATAACCAGCTTATTAAAATCCTAGGGCCCCTTTGGGACAGGGCAAATTGCTTCTACTCTGATCTGCTTATCCTTGTACAACACCATACAGAAGACTCGTGTTGTCTGCCTTACACAGCTCATATTTCTCCCAGATTAATGAGTACTCAAATTATTCCAGCTGCCCTCTTGGCACAAGAAAAAATTGAAAATCTATGGCTGCCAAGTGACGTGGATAACTCAGCTGCTAAATAAAATATGCTTAAGGGGACACAGCTGCTGGGGTGCCTATTTACATTAAAATTACTAAATCCATGAACACAGAACAAATGTCCCAAGACAGCAAAACAGTGTTCAACACTTGGGTTAACTCTTTTATTAGTCCAGGGCCCTCAAGATGCAAGTATCCCACACAGTGGGGCAGAAACATGAAGTTTTTACCAAATATCCTCCCCACACACACACAAAACAGATCCCTAAGTATTACAGTGGGAGAACCAGTGGGGATAGCCTCTAGTGGGTCCCCACTCTTGAAAGTTCTTACTTCCATTGACTGGCTTTATGTCCATTGATGCCTTCATAGAAGTCATCAATAAGAAAGCTTTCATTCTCATTAAAATTAAACATAGATGTTAGATTTGCTAAATTTTGACATTTCATAAATCTTTAACAAGATTTTCTTCTGTGCTCTGACCTCTTAATTGTTTAAAGGGTCCAATAAAGCTCAGATGACCAAGATGAGGAAGTCTTAGGAAATGATTCCCCAAAGGTCAGCAATGAATGCTACCTCAAATAGAAGTACTCAGCCTTTCAGTGGAACTTATTAAGGAGGTCCCTGATGAACCAATTCAGATGGTGAGAACAAGGCAGCATGGGAGAACAATAAAGAACAAGAACAAAGCATGGGGAAAAATGGTCCATATATATATATATATATATATTTGCTGAGGGTGCCAAAAAATGTATAAACATTTTAAGAAAGAAAAACTGTATTAAATTGCAATACTCTACATATACTAATTACAAACGATGAATACAAGTCATGTTTGACTTCTGCAATTACAAGAGGTGCTCAAAGTGGTTACCGTCAGTGTCCAGACACTTCTGATTACACCAAACTACTGCTTGAGCAACGTTGACCAAAATGTCCTCTTGTATACATTTTTTGGCATCCCCGATATACATTATATGTCTCTATCTATCTATATTCATATATATATATATATACATATAAAATTCATTCAGCACTCATTATATAAAATTAATGAGCTTCCATTACTATCACAAAATTTCAGCCACTAAAGAATTTTGTTCAACGGTCTCCAAAATCCCTAATCATTGATAATGTCAATGACCTCATCCAGACAGAAATTCTTAACCCAGTGTTCAAAAGCTAAACCCCCATCCAGACCTATGTCTCAACCACACACAAACATTCAAGCAACCAAAGGATACTCAAAGTCAGTCTTGGGCCATCAAAGAATGTATCAACAAGGACCATCTTTTCTCATTGGATTTGTAAGTGTATTTTTTTTAAAAACATCACAAGTTATAGCCTGGGTTGTCTGGCTAATTAGAAAAGCATGTTCTCTTTGCCATCCTCAACATTCTGTCTGGCACACTTTGCATTGTCCAAATCATGTAAAATTATAGAGTGATGTCATCAACTAGATCAGGCTCAGGGGAAACAGATGAAGATTCTATAAACACTTTTGCCCTTAAATACATAGCCTAAACAGGACACTTCCTCTCTCTGTATGAGAAAAAGGGCAACGGATGAGATTTAAAAAACAGAATAGGGCAAGTGAACATCAACCCGCAAACATTTGAAGATGATTAAGGAAGCACAGACACAAATGAAGATAAGAGGGAAAATGTTGCTCTCAGAAAGAAAATAAAGGCCTTGACACTGAAAGAGCCCAATACAAGTTTCAATTACACAGTGATGCTTTTGCTCCATGCCGTTGCCATACACACTTTGCTTGTACTGAAGTTACTTGCCTAAATATGTGGTATCACCACAGAAGACATTGCCTGCCTTTGAATAGTCCTGCCTCACTGAGAACCTGAGGACGCAGACATTTTTAACACATAGTCACACAGTCTTGAATCCTCCTGAAAGCCAAAAATTTTAGAGATGTGAGCTTTGTAGTTATTTCCCTATGATGGGTGTCACAAGACGGGATTTTTACACCATCTTCACTGTCACTTATATCATGACACTTCTGACTCTTCTAGGGCCACTACAAGCCGTGGACATGTTCTGGATAAAGTGCAAAATCAGCACACACACAATGTGATCTTAAAGAAAGAGCAGACAATGTTCATGACCATGATCTGGAAAAGCATATTTACATTTCGTCTTGCCTTTGACATCTTACAGTATAAACACAAAAATGATCCTCAGTAACTCTGGGGTTACATAGAGTCTTAAAAATAGCTCTGATATATGGGGTCAGGCGAACCTGTTAAATGAGAAAGATAGAGCCAAGTGGCAATTATCCATGTTTTAATTAAAAGATAATATCTACCTCCAGGAAGGGGGTCTGTCAAAAGAGTATGAAAGTCCCAGCGGGGAACCAGA
>NW_017731570.1:0-989 GCF_001890085.2 Hipposideros armiger | reverse complement strand
CCATAACGAAGGACAAAGAAGGTCACTTCATAATAATAAAGGGATCGATCCAACAAGAGGATAAAACTCTAGTAAACATCTATGCACCTAACATAGGAGCCCTTAAATATATAAAACAGATTTTGACAGACATAAAGACAGAGATCAACAGTAACACTATTACAGTAGGGGACTTCAACACCCCGCTGTCACCAATGGACAGACTCTCCAGACAGAATATCAACATGGAAACAGTGGCCTTAAATGACACTTTAGACCAGCTGGATTTCATCGATATTTTCAGAGCATTTCACCCCAAAGCTACGGACTATACATTCTTCTCAAATGCACATAGATCCTTTTCTAAGATAGACCACATGTTAGGCCACAAAACAAGTCTCAGTAAATTTAAAAAGATTGAAATCATATCAAGTGTTTTCTCCGACCACAATGCTATGAAACTAAAAATCAATTACAAGAAGAAATCCGGAAAGCTCATGAATGCATGCAGGCTAAATAACATGCTACTAAATAGTGAGCGGGTCAAAAATGAGATAAAGGAGGAAATCAAAAGATACCTTGAGACAAACGAAAATGAAAACACCACAACCCCAAATCTCTGACATGCAGCGAAAGCAGTCCTAAGAGGAAAGTTCATAGCAGTGCAGGCCTACCTAAAGAAGCAAGAAAAATTTCAAATCAAGAGGCTACCCTTACACCTCAGGGAGCTGGAAAAATAACAGCAAAATAAGCCCAAAGGGAGCACAAGGAAGGAAATAATAAAGACCAGAGTGGAAATAAACAAAATAGAGACCAGCAAAACAATACAAAAGATCAACAAAACCAAGAGCTGGTTTTTAGAGAAGATAAACAAAATGGACAAGCCCCTAGCTAGACTCATCAAAAGAAAAAGAGAGAGGGCTCAAATTAGTAAAATCAGAGATGAAAGAGCTGAAATAACAACAGACTCCACAGAAATACAAAAAATCTTAAGAAATTACTATGAGCAA
>NW_017731372.1:7404177-7404865 GCF_001890085.2 Hipposideros armiger | reverse complement strand
TTAAAAAGAGCCAGTCAGAAATAAAGAATACAATAACGGAAATGAAGAATACATTAGAGGGAATCAACAGTAGATTAGATAAGGCAAAGGATTCCCCATATGGTGCTGACAGATAAGGCAGAGGATTGAATCAATGACTTAGAAAATAAGATAGCGGAAAACACCCAATCAGAACATCAAGAAGAAAAAAGAATTTAAAAAAAATGAGGATAGTTCAAGGGGCCTCTGGGATAACATCAAGCATTCCAATAATTGCACCATCGGGGTACTAGAAGGAGAATAGAGAATGTAAGAAATTGAAAACTTATTTGAAAACCTATTTGAGGGTGCCAGATGGAAGCGCGGTGGTGGATGGGTGGAAAAGGTGAAAGGGATTAATCAGTATAAACTGCCAATTATAAAATAAGTTACAGGAGTGTAATGTATAGCATGAGGAATAACAGTCAATAGTATTGTAGTAACTAAGTATGGTGACAGATGGGAACTAGATTTATCAGGGTGATCACTTTGTAAGTTAAATAAATATTTAATCACTATTTTGTATGCCTGAAACTACTATAATACTGTATGTCAACTGTAATTGAAAAATAAAAAATTATTTAAAAAAATAAATAAAAAGGTGATTCCAAGCAAACTCCCAAAAGTTTTTAGAGAACTTTAGCTGATTTTAAAATTTCGATACAAGAAT
>NW_017731372.1:7402180-7403272 GCF_001890085.2 Hipposideros armiger | reverse complement strand
TGACAACACCCAAAAGTTCACCTATCACTACCCAAAAGTTCCCCCCGCCCCAAATCTGCTCCCTTTTTCTCACTGCACGATTCTATGCAAATTCTTCAATCCCTTTGTTCTGCAGAGAACAACTCCTATGTGCAAAAGCACTGTATTACCTTCTGAGAAAGATGTGAGATATCCATAGCCTGTGTACTCATAGCCCCCTACCACTGGGAATAGTTAGTACTTCATTAGTTTTCTGTTCTTTCCACTAGACCATACGATCCAGGATGGCAGGGACCCTGTCTATCTTGCTCATCACTGTATTCCCAATAAGAGACTGGAACACAGGTAGTAATGAATGAATGCATGACTGAATGATCCCTTTCCTCCCGTCATTGACAATATAAGCCAAACATACAAATGCACAGAAATTAATTAAATGCATAAATAATGAACTTACTTAATTATATTCCTGAATTAGAAATCTAGTGTACAAATTCAATAGTGTACTCAATTATTTCTATATGTTGGCTATCTTTGGACTTTATGAAGTCTCCAGCTAAAAGAATTCCTTTAGATATTGTTAACAAGAGGAGCCCAGAGAGGTGGTTTTCATAGACATGTGCAGTCATGGGTGCACGTATCGAGCAGGTGAGCATATTCTTACAAAATCGTGATGGGGCAAAGCCCCCGTTCATATGAGAAAAAGAATTTAAGCTCTGATCGAGGGAGGAGAGAGCCTCAGGATACATTCAGAGACACCACCCATGAACACATTTAACCTCATTCCCCAGGTTTCAAGGTCAAAAATAGCCCTCGAGAATCTCAGTTGCTCAGATCTAGGTTTGCAGATACCAGAACAGTCTCAAACGGTCCCTCAAACCCACTGGCCCCTCTGTTGCTCCAAAGCCTGGAACATTCGAGATTACAAGAGGAACTTGCTGAGTCCTTCGCTATGAGTCAGAGAAGCTTTTGGTGTACTTGTGAGCAGCCAAAGGGGAAAAAAGACACCAACATAAGGAGGATGGGTGTAGGAGGGAAAATCATTCTCTTCGCAGGCGTAATGTGTTTGCTGGAATGTCACCGAGGTGTTTCTCTTTGGAAAGAATGACGCTT
>NW_017731372.1:7394969-7398830 GCF_001890085.2 Hipposideros armiger | reverse complement strand
TATGTCTGAAATATCTTCATTTTATCTTTATTTTTGAAAGATGTTTTTGCTAGATATAGAATTCTAGTTTGGCAGGGTTTTTTCTTTCTTTCTTTCAGCACTTTAAAAATGGTGCTCCAATGTTTTCTACTAACATTGTTTCCAGTGAGAAATCTGATATCTTTGTTCCTCAGTATATAACATATCTTCTTTCTCTGGCTGCTTTTAAGATTTACTGATTTTGAGCAATTTGATTATAGTGTACTTAGGTATAGGTATCCCCTCCCCCCAACACACACACACCATGTTTCTTGTGCTTGGGATCTGCTGGGTTCCTAGATCTGTGAATTCATAGTTTTCATTAAGTGTGAAAATTTTTCAGCCAATGTTTCTTCACATATTGTTTCTGTCCACTCCTCTCTTTCAAGGATTCCATTTACATGTACATTAGCTTCCTTGAAGTTGTGTCATAGCTCACTGATGATCTGCTCGTTTTCTTAAAGTCTATCTCTCTCTGAGTTTCATTTTAGATAGTTTTTATTGCTATGTCTTTAAATTCATTAATCTTTTCTTCTGCTATGTCTAGTGTCTACTGCTATTAATTCTATCCAGTGCATTTTTTTTTAACCTCAGACATTGTACTTTTCATCTCTAGAAGCTAGATTTGGATCAAAATAATCTTCCACGTCTCTACTTAACTTTTGGAATCTATGCAATATAGTTAAAATAACTAATTTAATGTCTTTGTCTACCAATTCTAACATCGGTATCAATTCTGTATCAGTTTTTGATTGATTGATTTTTTTTCCTCTTTATCATGCATTGTATTCCCCTTATTCTTTGTAACTTTTTTATTGGATGCCAGACTTTGTGAATTTGACATTTTTGGGTGCTGCATATTTCTGTATTCCTATAAATACTCTTGAGCTTTGTTGTGGGACATGGGCAAGTTACTTGAAAACAGTTTGATTCTTACAGGCCTTGAGATTTGTTAGGGGGGACCAGAGCCATATTTAATCTAAAGCTCATTACTCCTTCCTACTGAGGAAAACTCAGCCCAGTGCCATGAATCCAGTCTGGCTGGTGGGAACAGGCACTATTCTCAGCCCCATGTGAGCACCAAGCACTGTTTTCTTAATCCTTTTGGGTGGTCCTTTCCCTAGACTTGGGTAGTATCTTCATTCACATTCACTGATCAATGGTCTATTGAAGACTCTAGGGGAGACTGCATATCCCCACACGTCTCTCTCTGTGTAGCCCCCTCTGTTTGCTACTCTATTCTATGAAACCTAGCTGCCTTGGTCTGACCCAGCTCTCAGCTTCACCTCCTCAGGCTCTGCCTGGGATCCCCCTCCCTGCACCCACAGCCTAGAAATTCTCCCAAGGCAAAAAAAACTGGGGCAATTACAGGGCTAACCTCAGTTATTTCCTGTGTCTCGGGGATTACTGTCCTTCATTGCTTGATGCTGAGTATCTTGAAATGCATTGTTTCAGACATTTTATCTCGTTATTTTGTTTTGTTGCATCTCATTTTCAGGCAAAAGGAGAGTAAATTCAGTCTCGCCTCTGTTACTCATATGCGGCTTAATCAATCACATGGTGTTTTAACACTGAGTTTATGCATCTGTCTTCCCACTGGACTCTGAACTTTTTAAAGGCAGTGTCTGTGCTTTGTTCATCTTCCTAGTTTTACAATGCCTGGTACATAGTACAGATGCAATAATAATTGGCAAAGGCTAATTCAGTATCATAGATGTATGCTGCCTTTTGCCATTGCTTTGACCACAGTGGGGGAGGGGAGGTGGCAAGAGTGATCCACCGGATACTTACAGCATCTCAGGGTGGAAAGAGACCACCCTCCTTGTTATGCCCTCCATGTTATCCCTTTATGAAACACGAAGTCTTCTAATATATCCCAAACAGGGCATCAGAAGTTGGTGCAGTGTTTAGGTGAGGAAGAAAGATAAGAGATGAGGTACCATGTCTCATCTGTATGTGGGATGCTTTGCAATAGAAGGCTTTTCTGGCTCATAATTATGTCCCCCCACACACCCATCACCAACAGGGGTCTGGAGACAAAGGCATCAGGACCACCAAACAAAGGACAAGGATAGAAGTTGAGAGTAGAAAGTAAGGTAGATATGGTATCAGAGAAAAGATATGGCCCAAACCAAAGGAAAAGACTCTTTGGAGGAGACCATTGAAAAGGAAGAAGGGTAGGGGCTCTTCATTTCCCTAGCTTCATATTCTCCTTGGTTCTCGCATTGCTCTAACTTAGCAGAACCTATCTCTACTTTTGCTTTTCCAGCAAAGCCAAATCACATGCAGGCACATGCACACACATACACACACCCTAAAGCACAGCGTGCAGCTGAGATTAACACAGACATCGCCACACAAGCAGTCCTACAGATGGTGCACACAGCCCCCAGCGATCCTGGGTAATGGAGGATGTCAACAATAGTGACTGGCGTGGCTTACCCTGATGAGGGTGTGTGAGAAGAAACTTAATGTGAGCTATTATACAAGGAGCTCCACATTCTTGGACCTCAGTTAAGAAAGGACCATGCTCCCCCATTTTAAATATAGGAGCTAAAATCCAAAATGATTGAATGACAGAGTCAGAACAGGTTTTCCCAGTCCTTAATTCTAAGATTTTAGTTTCAACTACCCCATATCGTGAGTAACTGATGAAGTTGGTGTCATTAATGTATGGGATCTTTTTTAAATGTTAGCTAACAAACCCTTGTGATCAAAAACACAAACCTGTGAGAAAAATCTGACCAGCAACAAGGCTGCGAGGAGTTACCCTCAAACCCCTCTAAGCGGTTCAAGGTAAAGTTGTCATAGACACAAGTTCAAAGACTTGTGTCCCAAAACTGGATATGTTTCTCCTTTCATTTTTCCTGTCTCCACTTTGGATAGGCTGGCTAAGGGGCAGAATTGGGCCNCTCTAGAATCTGGTTGTTTAACACAGGAGGAAAAATGCTTCTGCCCATTTTCCTAGGATTCAATTCTTCACTCCTCCATAGATGGGGACAAATCACAACATCTTCCCCAAAATTGTGCCAAAATGGCCAGGGGTAACTGGGACTACAGGAAAACCTGAGATCTCTTCATTGCTCTTCTCCCCTCTTCCACAGAGTTCCCCTGAGTATCCCCATCTCTGTGAGGCCTTTGGTTTTGTGGGTTTCTATTGAGAGGCATGAAAACGTGGTAGCATTTAAGGTCCACAAACTAAAGGAGAAAACCAGTGCAATCCCCATTCTTTCAAGGAGCAGTAAAACAGCTAGGAGAGCTAGGTCACCAGCTCCACATGGGGCTATGACGGGGGTCTAGTTTTCTCCTGGAATTCCTTCCTGCCCTGCGTGTCACTGAGTATTCCTCTAAGGGCATGCGTGGCCAAATGCAGGCATAATTTACTTTGCCTCACAGCAAAAATCAACTCAATTTCTCATGTGTGGTATATAAAACAAACAAAGAAACACAAAACCAATGAACAAACAAAACAAAAACCAACTCATATACAGACAACAGACTGGTGGTTACCAGAGGGCAAAAGAGATGGGAGATGGGCGAAAGAGATAAAGGGGGTCAAACATGTGGTAACAGATGGAAAGTAGACTTTTGGTGTTGAGCACGCGATAATGTATAAAGCTATGGAATTATAATGTTATGCACCTGAAACTTACATAATGTTACTAACCACTGTTCTCTCAATTTAAAAAAATCAATTCAAAATGGATTAAGAACACCAGCTCACCTCTCCAGCATTTAACTCTAGCTCTCAGGCTGCATTAACCAGCTCCAAGGTAATTTGGTGATTCCTCTTTCTTGAGAGAAATCTAAGTCAGCTTAGGTTGTGGCTCTTCCCCTGAATTA
>NW_017731372.1:7390183-7393149 GCF_001890085.2 Hipposideros armiger | reverse complement strand
AAAAAATCTCGCCCTGAAAAATGAAGTCACCTAATTTTGTTCCTAAAGTACAAATCCAATAGACCAGAAACAAACTCTAGGTATGAAGCTGGGGAGAGGGAGTGTTTAGAAAAACTTTCAATAGGAGGTCTAGGCCTTTTCAGAGAAATGAATGCAAATGAATTCAGTCATAGGCACTAAGCTCGGTGCCTTAGAGCAGTGAATTTGTGCTCATGAAGACAAAGGATGCCATCCAGGACTTGCTTCCGAAAGAGAAAAGCTGTCCTTTCCTGGCCAACGTGTGTGAGGCTGACCTAGTCAGCCTGTCTTATGCATGTGGGGGCTTGATTACAGAGGGGCCACAGCGGATCTGTGGGTGAAGGGGTTGCTCTATGCACAAAAACCACACAAAGCACACATCCAACCAACTGTTGGCCTTCCTCACTGATAAGACACAATGTCCTATTTATGGGTGGCCCTGGAATTCTAGAATCAGAAGCTAGGTTTGAATCCTGAGCCCACCGCTTATCACCATGCAACCTTGAGCAACCTCTTTTGATCCCTGCCAGCCGGACTGAAAGTGAACATAAATTATATTGCATACTGCATAGTGTTGCTGAGAGAAATGAGAAAGACCATGAGGAAGGCTTTATAATATAAAAAGAAAGAGCTATACAAATTCACAGGCTTATGATATTCTGTCTTGGGCTGCCCAGTTTTGTCAATTCCAAGCCTGTTTGGTCGAGGTGGAGCTATTCAAGAAAAGGAAACAGGCAGAATCTAGAACCTAGTATGGAGTAGGAAATATAAGAGGTTCAACAGAAATTGAATAACTGCTGAACAAGGTTCACCAAAGAATTAAACAGAGATGATTAAACCAAGAGCCTGGGTTAGATCTGGTCTGATACAAACCTCCTCCTCCCAGCTCACGCTCTGAACAGTGATTCACCAGCCTCTTCAATTCTGCAGCCACTAACAGCTCGAAGCTGTACCTTTGGATCTAGAAAGAGGTATGGCCAGGAAAAGAACTGGAGAACAGCAGAGAGGACAGAGAAATCGTTGCACCTGCAGACACATGCAAGCTCACAGCCAGGTCCATTACCTTTTGAAAAGAACAGAGCTCTCAACAAGCCTCACTCGAATGCCAAGCATGGACCATGCTTGGCCATAGCCACCTTCAGCTCCAACAGCATCAAGTCCAACAATATGGTATCTGTACAACAGGCGGCCTCCTTCTCAAAAGCTACTTGAGAGGGACTCTCTTCCCCACAACTAGCACCTGCAGAGCATCTGATGATTCACCAGGCATCCCTGCATTTAGGACCTCATGAACTTGGAGAATCCCAAGGTAGGCAGAAAGTTCTTCCCAGCTCCATTTTATAGGTGAAGAACCCAAAGTTCAGAGAGGTGAAGTGTCTTTGTCCAAGGGCACACAACTTGTAAGTCACGGAGCGGGGTTCTCAAACCCAGACCTGCCTTCAGACCCTGGGTCACTCCCACTGTTAGAGGGATTAGAGCAGCAGCAGCCAGGAAACCTGCCTGCCACCCTCCACGCCTGCCCTCACTCTGCAGGCCTGGCCTGAGCCATGTTTGCCTCAAGGAGGGAGTCACTCCCCAACTAACTGTGCCAAGAAGAGCAGCTGCATGTCTCTTCACACATCGCCCTGCTCGCTGCCAGGTGCTCATACCAGTCTATACCACAATTTCTGAGCGGAGACGTAATGACATTTTCAGATGAGTGTCTTCCATCCCTTCTAGAGGAGACACCAGGCAGAGGAAAAGAGGTCCGTCATTGGCCTACTGTGCATGAGCTTCACTCTTCCAGGACCAGCTCAGGGAAAAAGTTCACTTACTTGGTCCCGGTTACAGAAATCTCTGAAGGGCCATTTCTCGGTTTAAGTATCTGAAGCCATTTCCCACTTGCCTTCAGGAGGCACTACTGAGCACAAATCAAGACTGAGGCCAAGAATAAACTCTCACCATAAACCCCTGCCCCGACCCCATTACAACCCCCTCCAGTTACATTCACCATTCCCTGAATACCTGGAACTCGTTTGCAAACCAGGTTCACTACTTTTTCAACACTGCCAGGTAAAGATTTTCTCCACTTTTCTGCCTGAGGTGATGCCTATTCTCCCCTTTAGAACTGTTCAAATGACACCACACTCCGTCTTTCAGTCACCCACTTATGCAAACAATAGCAAACCCTTCCTTGGCTCTCAGAGACAGTCACCACTGCCACCAATAGCTCCCCCATTCATGACTCCGTCCCAGCACTAGTCACACCGTATTTTTTTTCTTTTAAAAATACACCTACTTAAGTACAGCATAAGGAATATAGTGAATAACATTGTAATAACTATGTGTGGTGCCAGGTGGGTATTAGACTTACCAGGTGGACCACTTTGTAAATTACATAAATGTTTAATTGCTGTGCTGTACACCTGAAACTAATATAAAATAATATTGAATGTCAACTGTAATTGAAAAAACTAAAAGTAAATGTTAAAATGTTAAAAAAAATACACTTACTTAGGTAAAAATGAGTGAATTTGAAAATAATAACAATATGAAGTAAATAATAATACACATTGAACTTGGATATGACAAAAAGGGACCCACAAATGACTAACATTTGAGAAACAAATAAGCGAATTCTACTATCCCCTGATCACCTATAACGTCTGTTCCAGACAGAGCCCTTTCTGTCTTATCACCAGTGCCATGCTTTAATTCTAAATGCTGATCCACTCAATAACATTTGATCACTGATCAGTTATCAGTACAGAGACCCTGCTCTCAAGGAGCTCATAAGTTCCTGGAGTAGTTAGATAAGTGAACAGACCACTATAACACAGTATGATGAATGCAACGTAAGGGGTTATTACAAAGTGTTTTGGGAGGGTTACAGACTCCATCCTAGGAGACTGAAAAAAGATGGTTGTCATCTGAGCTGAGTCTTGAAGGGCTGGTAGGAGTTAGTCAGC
>NW_017731372.1:7312523-7387127 GCF_001890085.2 Hipposideros armiger | reverse complement strand
AGGGAAAGAGGGATGAGGAAAGAACTGGAACAAAAGAGGGGAAAAAATGAAAATTAAAAAAAGGAAAAAGGTAGGCTTTGTTTTCCTGTTACCACATAGAGGTAACAAACACCTAGATGACTCAAGGGCACCTTGACTTCCTTGATCCAGGGGACAGAGGGGGTTTGGTCTTCAAGACAGTGAAGGGCCATCATGGGAAAGGGGTCAGCCACTTGTTCTTCCAGCGACAGAAAAATGAGTGGAAATCCTCTTATTTGGGAGCGGGAAATGAAGCTGAATGGACTGAACAGAAAGCTGGGTAGAAGAAGGAAGATTTTGACATGTCTGGCTTACAAACCTCTAAAACCAAGACAATTACCCATAATCTCACCAAGGGGCAGGACATTTGATGGGATCCACTTTAGGAGACTACCTCCTCTCCAACACTCTGCGGTGCCCGGAGCAGGTGGGCAAGGAAGTCAGCTGTGCTCTCCCAGACTGTGACAATGACACCCCAGTCCTCCGTCCCAGGCCTCTGCAGGCTCCTGCTGAGTAGGAAATCAGACAAGATCCCTACTACGGTTTTCTAATGAGATAAGATCATTTCCTGAGATACTTCTTTGGATTTTGTATTCCTCTTGCTATGGTTTGCTCTTCCGTGATCCAAGTACATGCGGGGGCCCTGGGTGCCCACCTGCCTTTGCTGGTGTGTGTGGGAGGGGCAGGGTACTCTGAAAAACAAAAAGCAAAGTCTGCCTTCAGACACCTTTCCCCTGCCATTCTAAGGACTTTTAGGAGTCATGCTACTGAGGAAAGGCAGAAGATGGGACCAAGAGCCAAGGCTCCAAGACCAGAAGGGGACACAAGCCTGCAAGCTCTAAGAAGATAGGGTTTCCTCACAGGGCTGGGGAGATAGCCAGGCCCCTGGGGGAAGAGGGGGCGCTGGTGGGAGTGACTGAGCAATGACTGGCCAGGACCACCTTGCAGCTGCCTCCTCCAGTAACATCTGCCTTAGTCTAACGCCTTTCTATATAACTCTAAGCTACTACATTCTTTCTTTCTTTAAAAAAAAAAAATCTCTGTGAATTACATTATACTGAAAAAAACACTCAAAATATGTCCACTATCAGGAAAGGCTTGGAAGTGTGCTCTGTTAAAAACAGATGTGTTTATAGCAGCCGTCTCTTACCCACGGACCTGACCTGCCTGCTAGCTGCCATTTGTTGATATCGCTTTCTATGTACAACAATATTTCCTTGTACAAGTGGAATATATCATCACACTAAGTTGTTCATCTGGCGTGGACAGAAAATGCACCCTCTACTTTTTTTTTTTTTTTTACACAAAACTAAATATTTATAAACCTCAGCCTCATGGATGGTACAGAAATAGGAAGAAGTGTGGTTTTGCCTCTCGTGCCTTACAACCTTGAGAAATTTGTTAAGAAACAACACAACCTACAAGTGAGTGGTAAATGCAGGTACTATTATCTGTAGGCACCGTGGGAGTTCAGAGGAATGGGGTTCATTGGTACCTGACTAGGAGAAGGAGGAAAGAGTGAATTGAGGATGCTCGGGGCTTGAGATTCTTACAGTGCCTTTTATAGGGCTCAGCTAACAAAGGTTTTCCAGTCAGTCTTATGGATTGCCTCACTCAGATTAGCCCCAAATATCTGAGTATAATCCTAATTTTTGGAACCCAGTACCTAGAATAGCAGTTCCCAAAATGTGGCCAAGGACTCCTGAGAGTCCCTAACTTTAAAATCACATTCATAATAATATGACATTTTCCTTTTTCACTCTCGTTCTTTCACAAGTGCAGTGGAGTTACCAGAAGTTACAGGGTATGTGATAGTGCAATGGACTCAGTGCAGAGGCAGATAAAAGATTCCGACTGTCATTTACTAAGGTAAAATTAAAGATATTTGCAAAGATGTAAAACAATGCTGCTCTTGACACTACATTTTTTTTGTTTTGGAAAATATAGCTTTAGTCAGCATTCAATGGATTTATTATTCTTTTTTTTAATGAATAAATAACTATTTTTTAAATTTCTCAGTGTGAATTTCTAAAACAATAAGTACTAATAGGTACAACTCATGCAAACAAAAGCTCTTGGGGATTTTTGATAATTTTTAAAATTATAAAGGAGCCTCGAGACCAGAAAGTTTGAGAAGCACTGATCTAAATGAATGATGGTAAAGAAAAATTCTCAAAATCCATTTGTGTTTAACTACCACTCCCTGGTGGCCCAGGTGCTGCACTAGGCGGTTTGTATCTGTGACCTCATTTGATCTTCACAAACGGGTCCCAACTCTGCAGATGAGGACAATGAGACACAGAGAAGTTGAGCGGTTTGCCCAAGGCCATGCTCCTGGGTGAGCAGAACAGAATGTATGTTAAACGCTGAAACCCTGTCTGCTTATGGCTATTTTGCCCTTCAAAAACCAATACTACCAAGGCATTACATGTTAAAATCTGATTTTTTTTAAAAAAACCTAACCATTACTAGTATAATACAAGTAGAGAAGACCCACTATGAGGGAGGAAGCTTTAGGATAATGGGGTAAATGAGTGGAATTCTTAACCTGAGATGTCTGTTGCCTGCTAAGCACTGTCCTGTGCCCTGAGAAAATGATACACTCTTTTCCTTCCCTTTAAGGCGTTTACAGAGCAGGGAATGGAAGAGCAGAGGCAGACTTTAAACAAATAATTGCATAAATAGAAAGCAGTTCAAAGCTACAGCGATGTCTGGAGAGGCACTGAGCTTGCTCAGAGCAGTCCTCATTCATGTAAGAGAGCTGGAGGCAAGCGCACATCTGTCACAGGTCATGCCCCATTGTCCTGTCAGGGGCTAGTGGGGCTGTGTGCACAGCCTGAGCAGAAGCACGTTTACAAGTTCGTTTCTTTCTTTTTCAGCTACAGACATCTCTGGACTAAGCCAAAATTGCTCCTTACCATTTGAAAGCACAAATATGTTTTGTGAGGCCTGGTGGGCTGGGAAGGCTGTGGGAGGTGTGAAGCACTTGGGTATGTTTAGTCTGCTTAGGGAATTTCTGGAACAGGACTCTGGGCAGAAATAATAACTAAGCCAGTGGGTGGTACTGAGGTGGGTTTGCTGCAATTAGCCATACTCTTAGCTTTGGTGTGCAAACACTGGGCCAAGGTCACAATGAAGCCAGGAGAGCATATGCATGGCTCACACAAGCTGCCTCCCCGTGGCACTAATAGAAGGGCCATGGTCATCTTCACAGATGATGATTAAAGGAATAACAGGGCTCCCTCTCTGATGGGCTTTTTATTTCAGCTACAGATGGTCCCTTGTTCCCATCCTTCCTCTCCTCAGCCTAGCCAGACAGAAAAAGGCCCAGCTTCAGTGCCCTGTTACAGTCACGCACAGCTCACACCCTCTGAGTAAAAATAAAGCACACACCCCCACTTCCAAGACCTTCCGTAGAAAAGCTGCACAGAACAGTATGTCCTCAGTTAATATCCTGATCTAACTGGGATGCTGTATGCAAGTGGCTCCCAGATTCTATCTCTTGGCCAAACCTCTCTCCTTGGCCCCAGCTCCATAAGTCAGTTCTCTAATTATAGCTCTTGGATAGCTTAAGCTCAACCCAAACTCATGATGCACCCCTACCCCTACTTCCACACCTGGCCCACCTCCATTAACCCAGCCCCATGTGAGAAACTAGTCTCACAAATCTTCCCCCACTCAAAACCCTTTCACACACAATCCATCTCCTGGTCCCACTGGTTCCACCTCCGAAGTCTTTCCAGGATCTTGCCATTTCTCTCCATCTCCACTGCCACCTCCATGGTCAGAGCCCACCTCGGCTGTCACGTGGACAACTACAATACCCTCCTTATGGGACTCTGCATTCATTCCACCCTCAGCCTCCAGTTCAATCTCCACAGTGGGTGCCTGCGTTGGGTGGCCAGGTGTGGGATGACTGGCAGAGGGAAAAGCAAGAAGTGGGGGGAGGTGTCAATTCAGGAGGCTCTTGCGGTATTCCCATGAGGAGTGATGGTGTGATCATGGGAACCTAAGGAAGTGGATGGACACCAAGTTCTTGTCGAGGTGACTCTCTGGGCTCTTAGGGGAGAGATGATGCAGAAAAGGAGGCGAAAGACCCAGGGGCTGAGGTTGGGGCTTGGTAGCTGAGAGTATGGAGGTGCTATTAAGAGAGTTAAGGGAGTCAGGAGGAAGACGGCTTTGGGGGTTCAGGGAAACCTTGACCTCTGAATGCCACGCCTTAGTTTCAAAACACCTTTCCCTGCCTCTTCAGCACAGCTTCGTACATTGTATCATTCTAGCCCCGGCCTCCTAGGCACACTGGCCCTACACACTGGTATTCCATGGCTGGGAGCTATCCATAGTTGCTAGTTATTTTGTTTAAATATGTTTTCTAGGCCCACTCAATGAGGTCTTCCCAAGCAGGTAGAACCCCTGATTCTTCCTCCTTGTGGTTGCTTAAGGTCTTTGGTACAGCACCCTTGGCCAGATGGACAGACAGACAGATGCCCGTCCCCATATCCAAGCTGTACGGCGCCTTCTTTAAGACCCACATCAAATACTGCATGGTCCACGAATCAGTCTCTGCTTCCCTGGTAATGACGGTAGCAAACCTGTGAGGAGCTTGCCACCATAAACATGGCTGCTCTCATAACCATAGAAGACATTTCTTCCCGAAAGTCGTTTCTCACTCTCTAACTCCCATAGTCCTTTATCCAGAGACCTCTTTGCAGCATTTATCACACCTACTTTAGAGTTGTTTGCTGGACCGCCAGATCATAAACTCCTTGTGGGCAGGCTCTGAGGATGGTTCATGTTCGGATCCCCACAGCCTGGCCCAGCGCCTGGAACACAGGGCTCTGCACCTACGCGATCAATGAAGAAATAAAGAAAGCACAGTCCACATAGCTCTCCATGGAAATTTTAAAACCCGAGTGATGCTCAGAGGCTTGGAAAGAATGTACCAGATAAAGACAAAATGATACTATAATAGGAATAAAAATTGTTAGAGGAGCACACCACAGGATGACTCGTCGAGGGTCCTGTATCGCCCCTGCTGAGCGTACCAGTGGCTGGAGAGTTGCACAGAGGAGGCCAGCAAAGTCGGCCAGGAGCCAGGGCCTTCCCCCCACCCCAATCTATGGAGAGAAGGGCACTGATTTCATTTCCTATACATTGGGGTGGGAGCAACGCCAAGACAAACACCAACGAGGTCCTGGAAGGAAGACACAGAGGTGGAGAGAGATAACGTGGCCGGAGGGCCAGGGAGCCACAGCGGGTCTCCAGGAGCCGAGAGTCCACAGTTAGGCCAGAGGGCACCTCTGCTCCTGTCAGCTCACAGCAGCTGGGTCTCAACAGCCCGCAGGGTACAGCGAAGCTAGAATGAATCCGTGGAGCCAGCCCTTCTCTCTGCTGAGGGGCTGGAAGGGCATTTCGCCCGGGCTGTAGAATTGAAGAGGAGCAGGCCAACACAGAGACCCACCCCATCGTCCCGTCTCCTCTTCTCCTTACCCTCCAAGAGACAGTTCCAAAGTAGGCTGAGCCACTTCTCTTTCTAGTGACTTCCAGGAAACGGCCAGTTTGGAGCATCAGAGTTAGGGGTGGGGAGCAACTGAAGAGTTTTAGAAAAAATGCATCCACTGTTCATTTATGCACGTCAATAGCGGCCCCTGTGTTGTATAAATTTAGCAGCTCAAGGGGAGAGGGCCCCCCACTCGTTTCTTCCACAACTAGCAAAGAGAAAGGGGCCCCACTGACAGGCTTGTTTCCTAGCCAAGGCTCTGAATGAACACTGCGAGGACAGGTTTCCCAGGTGAGAGGCTCTGAGCCCCGGGCCGTAGTCTCTGAGCTTGTAGCGGGCTCGAAATCTGGCTTCAAAACCCTACAAAGCTTCCGGGAAACACTTTCGCAGCTCAGAATTGAAGTCCCTAACTTGTTTGGGAAGAGGAGAATGAGAGACAGCAGTGGGAAGAGAAAGGTGAAGAGCCAGAGGGAAGGAACGCAATGCTCGGGTAAGGAATATAGGTCGTGTGTGTGATCCTTCCCACAGGTAAGAGGAGGGGAGGAGGAGGAGGCAAGGTGAGTAGGAATGCAGGTGTGAGTTTCGCCTGCACCACAGGGCCTCTGGCCTTGCAGCCTTCACGGCCTCGAATGAGAAAAATAAATGGGTAGTAATTTCAGAACAAACATCTAAGCCTTAGCCTTCCAAATCTCAGTCATCTGGGGGACAGTGGGAGCCTTCCCTTTTGCAAACAGCACCATCTCTCAGCCAGCTGAGGACTGCTGCCTCCCACCCCCACTCTGCCAAGGACGCTGGGTACCTTCCAAGGTGCACCCATGGGTGGTCCAGAGGGGCAGAGACAGGGACCCCTGGGAAAACCATGATGAATAGACCCTGTGAAAACGTCAACCATGAGCAAACAAACCAGTGAGAGGAGGGAGGAGAGGGGAGAGGGTGCCCGACCCCACCCACAACACCCCCACCAACAGCGAGTGGTCCCCAGTTCTGTGGCGTAGGCAAAATCTACACAGGGTGCATGGCTGGGGAGTGATTCTTAGCATCTGACCAATTGTTCCTTAAGTCAAATAATTCCTTAAAGACAGCAGTTCTTTAGTTTTGCCCCAGAAGAGCTCAAGCAAAGGGCACTGCAGGAAAAAGAAAACAAACAGAGATGCTGCTCTGCTGTGACCATGGTCTCTCTCTGCAACCAGGTGAGCCCAGGATCTCGCACATGGTGGTGGTGGGAGGAAGGCTGAGAGGGAAGTCTTGGCTTTGGAAAACGTGCTCATTCATCATCGCTGCTGGCCAGCCGGTCTGTTCCCACTGTCCCTGCCCAGCCACCCACACAGCCTCCATATGGCTGAAAGTGGTTGCTTTGGGGCATTGTTGAAATGTTGCCTCTACCTGCCTGGCTGGGAAGGATGCCCATAGTAAAGCAGCAGTGCAGTGGCACACTCTGTCCCCAACCCCAGGCAGGGACATTGCCAAGAACTGTCCATCTCCTGTCTTTATATTTCTGGAACCCCTCCATCTCTCTCCACCCTCTCGAGGATGGCTGTAGCTCAGATTGTCAATATCTCTCCACTAAAAGTACTACAAAAACATCCTGGCTGTCGTTTCTGCCTTAGTCTTGCTCGCCTCCAATCCACTCTCTAATGGTAAATTTCCCTGCGGAAAATCCTTGAATTGCTTTTCCTGTCCTCAGATGAAAGCACACAAAAGGCCCTTCAAACCAAGCCCCTACTTTCAGCGGGAGCCTGGATGCTTGCGTGCTAGTGGCCCTCTCTGTCCCGCTACACTTCAGCTCTGCGAACACATTTTATTCTCTTCAGATGCTCTATTACCTTTCGCCTGCCTCCATGCCCTTCCAGCTCTAATTTTTTTCACCTGGCTAACTCTAGTTGGCCTTCAGATCGTAGTAAACAGCTATTGTTCCTTGACCCCTAATACCTGACTACAATCATAGGACTTCTCACATTGCAGGAAAATTGTCTGGGGACTTGTCTGTCACCTCCTTGCAATTTTGTTTATTGTTTTAGTTATTCTCAGCATCGAGCTCCTCGGTCTTTTGCTAAACAAATGAATAAAAGATGCTCGTCAATCACAGGCAATAAAATTGGCAACCTCTCTGGGAGGGTTCAGGAATGGCTGATGGTACCAGGGAATGAGGTCAAGCCTCTGGAAGCACAATTAGGCAAACAGACTTGTCTACTTGGATAGCTCAGCAATATTGCTCCTAGCCAGTCCGTGCACAAATGGTAGACATAGAATGTATTTCATCACATCAGCAAGTAGCAAAAAATTGTTATTGATATATGTAAGCTCTGAGTAAAGAAAGGTCGATTTGCTACCTGGAAATATCTAGGATGCGCCTTGCAGACAGCAGGCATTCAATAAAAGTTTAGAAAAAATGGAATGGCACAGACAAGAAATTAAGCCCCTTTCTCCATCCCATTGGAATAACACACCTCAAGTCAACCCTCAAGGCTTTCCCCCACTGAAGTCCTCTCTGGAAAGTTCTGGCCCAAAGTTACAGTTTTACCCTATGTATCTGCCTCTCAGGAAGGGAGAGGTGAGGGTTACTTTTCCTGTCTCCAGGTGGTGGAACACAGAGGCATAAAAAAACAAAACTGCTCCTTGGGGACAGACACAGAGCTGGAGCCATTCCAAATGCCACTCTCTCCTCCTCCCCACCCCTAAGAGTGGGCACAGCTGTGCCCAGCACACCCAACCTTTGAGGACAATGAGCTTCAGTCAGCATGGACAGGGCTATGGCACATTAGCAGTTCTCTTGTCCGGTGATCTCTTCATGTACCTGACCAGGAAACATGCACTTATAAGCCCAACTCATGGCCTCTATGGAGCCCGGGAACATCAGCACATACCGGTAAAGGCATGCCAAGTACTTTTCTCACTAATATGCTTAATTAAGGTTATTAAGTTATGAATGTGAGAACATTTAACTGCAGAATATTTAAATAATGAGATAACTGCTTTGCAAGAAGGCTGATTATAGGGGGAAAGCAGCAGCTGAGAGCCCTGACGTCACAGAAGCCTCCTCACGGTGCAGAAGAGAGAATCCTTCTCAAGCTTCTGTCCCTGCTGGTCCCACGAGCCTCTACCCAGGCTGCACCTGTCCCCATCCCCAGCATGCAGGGCCTCCATTTCTGATGGACTCGCAGCTGGCGAGGGACTGGTTGATAAACTCGGTAGAAGACGCAGAGAAATTCTCTGGGGCACTGTTATTTCATTTACCCGAAAGGCCAGTGGTATGAATAAGTGACTAATGCCTGTCATGTCATAACAAGAGGAGGCTCTGGAACTGGACTGCAGGACGGAAGCCACCTACTCACGCTCCATGGACCTCTGTACCATATTTGAAAGGGGACTGGGCTCGGCCGACTTCCAGTAAGTGCTCACTAGGCAACACCCACATCTCTCTCTGGCGTGGGTAGAGAAAGGAGGAGGAAGAGGAATAATAATAATAATAATAATAATAATAATAATAATAATAGTGACTAATAACTCCAGCACTTATTTATCTGGTCCTTACAGGGTGCCTGGCCCCGTGTCAGAAATTTCATAGACAGTATGTCCAAGCCTCACAACCTCCTTTCCAGGTAGACACCGTCATCTCCACTCTACAGATGAGGAAACTGAGGCTCAGGAGGTCACCTGTGGCTTTGGGAACTTCCCACAGCCATAAGAAAGTGAGCAGCTAAGGGAAGGCAAGGAATACAGGAGAACACCCCTATCGCCTGTTGTCATCAGAGGGGCTGCCCCCCTGGCTTCCCTCACAACTCCCCACAACTTCAGCCCCTTCGAGAGGAGGAAGCAGGGGCGAAGAATCGGCAGAGGAGACACAGCCCTGCCCTGACCGCTGACTGTCCCCCAGGGACCTGGCGCAGAGTGGATCCTGAAATGCACTCTGAGTCCCGGAGTGTCACGGCTGGAGTCTGTGCAGCTCCTCCCCTTCCCAGCTGCTTTCAGGCAACATGACTTCTCACCTTTCTATATCTCTGTTTTCATATCTGTAACATGGGAATGACGGTAATAATCCCGCCTCACAGGGCTGTGAGGATTAAAGGAGTCAACATGAGTTAAGAGTGCTTGGCCCACGGTAAGTGTTCAGTGCATCTTAGCTCTGAGCATCATCATCAACACTCATTTTCCTGACTGACCCAAACACAGAAACACGAGACGTGCTGGTACTGCTGAGCTTCTACACCAAGAGCACCATTAGACTGACTGCTCGCTCACACTGACCACAATCCACGCGGCCAATGGAGATGCCTCCCCAAAGCAGAGCGCTGGTTCCCCCCTAAGTCACTTATTCGGCCTTCAGTTCCAGACATGGGGCCCTGATCCCAGAGAACTGAGGCTAGTGCTCATAATCAATGTTCACACGGACAGTTTCAAGCAAGAGAGCTCCGTGTGCGCCAAATGGCATTCATCTCAGTAAAGAAAAAGAACAAGGTGGAACCAGCCCAGCCTACCCTGTTTCTCAGTGGGGAGGGGCAGGTGTGGGTGTCGAGGGAACACCTCAGACTTAGGTGTAAGCTTTGGTTTTTCTACTCAGTAGCGGTGTCACATCAGGAAAATTGGTCAGCTGCCGTAAGCCTCACTGCCTCAGCGGTGTTACTACAACATCAGGCCTAAGTGGCATAACGTGTGCGATACGCTTCATTTGCCGCAAAGCAGCACACCAATGTAGGGAACTAGAATTAATATTCTCTTTCTCCATACACCAAATCCACCTGCTCCAGTGTATAAGCCCTCACCTCCCTCAAATCAGACCTCACCTGTACACTCATTCATATTCTCCCCCCACCTCACCCCAGCTGATTTCAGGGTGCCAGGAGAGCAGCTGGGTGAAGGCAATGTGGGTGGCAAATCCAGTCATGTCTGAACTCCCAGAGGCAGAGTCGTGGGTCTATTCTCAGCTGGGCTGGTGGTGGAAAGGTCAGCATGTGACCTCGTGTGAGTCCTCCTGCTGCCCCAAGCCTAAAGCTTGGCTTCTAAACCTGGGGATTAGACACAGCCAAGTCTCCAGGGCTGAGCTGACTGTGAACAGCAGGTCTGTGATTTAATATGGGGCAAGTGGCAGGCATTTTGGGCTGCCAGAGACTCCTGGTGGACACGGTATCAGGGGACAGAATGACAAGACGCTGGGGGGTCAGGTATCATTGTTCGACCCCACGTGTCTCTTCCCAGGCTCAGATAACATTTAGGAGCGCCCCCTAGAGAGCAGCGCTGACACGTCACCCCACACAACGGCAGTCGTGGCTCCAGCTTTCAGCAGTATCCCAGAAAAATTAAGAGAGTTCCATAACTATTTCCCATGCCTCCTTTCACTGCATGGAAATAAGAGACATCCAGTGGGTGAAATTCGTAAGACAGTGTTGCCACTGCCCTATCCATAATAAAGTTGTGGATTGATAAGCTACCTCTCTTGCTAATAATTCAGTGCTTTCTGTCACATGTGCTCTGACTCTCTCACAGATAGATTTAGGAAGCTCCCCTGCAAGTGTCTGAAGAAGTGGGAGTGGAGGAGTGGTTCTAGAGTGTGCCCTGCTTTTACACTATACAACGTGAAGGAATGATTAAATGGGCCAGAGCACCCCCAAATCGACGACGTGTTGATCAAATTCCTGGATGACGTGAGGCTAGGAAGGTAATAACCAAAAGGGTAGATTAAACAGCACAATCCTTCAATATGGCAAAAGCACAGCAACAAAGGAAAAAAAACCCAGATAAATTGGACTTCATCAAATTAAAAACTTTGTACAAAGGGCACCATCAAGAAAGTGAAAAGGCAACCCACAGAATGGAGGAAAACATGTGTAAACCATATTATCCGATAATCAAATAATCAAACATCTCAAATTATAACTTGGTCAAAGCTGCATCCAGGCACAGGAGGGCGAGAAGGCTGGCAGTTACTTTCATGCGAGGCCCCAGGAGCCACTCAGGTGAGATTGATGCAGCGGACCTAAGGGCCCTCCCCAGAGCTAATACCTCCAAGTAGCCAGGAACAGTGCCCTTCCTTAAGTGCCAAGAAGTTACAGGGGAAGGACTTGTCCTGGTAGGTAGGTATGAAGTTGGGTTCAAAAAGCTAATTGCAAACACAAAGAATGGTAGAAATACGGTTTCTCCTTGTACAGATGCTTGCCAAAAACAAGCTTTGTTGAGGAACATTGGTCTAGGGCAGCGGTTCTCAGTCTTTCACAGGGGTCACCTAAGATCATCGGAAAACACATATTTTCTATGGTCTTAGGAACCGAGACACCATTCCTCTATCTGTCTCCAGGCCCACATGCAGATACGCCCACATACAAGTACCTGGAGACCCTTGTGAAAGGCTCGTTCGGCCCCCAAAGGGGTCACGACCCACAGTTTGAGAATCGCTGGACTAGGGTGAGATTCTATGAGATGAGCAGGTAAGGGAGAGTCCAACACCACATCATGTCTTCTAGCCCAAGCTGAAGAGAATCCCAGTCAGGATCTAAGAAAAGAGCCTGGAATTTATTTGTTTTTAAAAAAGCAAGTTCAGGGCTGGCCGAGTGGCGCGTTGGTTAAGAGCTGGCTTGGGATGCCACAGGGCCCTGGTTCAGATCCCATATATGGGAGCCAGTGACACGCCCTCTACAGCTAAGATGCTGAACAACTGCTCAACCTGGAGCTAGGCTGCCATGAGTTGCCAACGACAGCGTAGGTTGCAGCTCCTGCTGCAGTGGGTTGCCATGGGCTACCGTGTGTAGCCAGCAGCCAGTGTAAGCGGCCGTCCAGAAGCCGACGACTGATCTGCCTTGCCCCGGAAGAGTGCAATGATGGTGCCAACTTGGGCCAGTGAAGCAACGTCCTCCACAACTAGACTGAAGAACAAAAGGACAGCAACTTGGCTGTCCCCTTCCCCCAATTCCCCAGCGCTGTTCCCATCCCCCAATTCCCCAATTATAAATAAATAAATAAATAAATAAATAAATAAATAAATAAATAAATAAGCAAGTTCAAATGAAAGCTTTCTATTTCTGGTGGCATGATGTCATCCTGCTTTGTCCTGGTGCCAGAGTTTAGCTCAGGTGGGAGGAGGGCGCTTCCCCCAACATTGGAGTGAAGTACAGAGCTTCTGCCTGTCATTGTGTTGACACGGAAGGAGTCACATCAGCACCTTGGTAGAGAAAAAGATCAACAGCCCAGCTGGGTAGAGGTCACAAGAAGGAAATCATGTGGGACATGACAGGAGCAGCCAAGAAGGAAAGCAGGTCCTACCAGGTGGAAGAAGAAGGCAGCGGAGGCCGCTCCGGAGTCAGCCTGAGACATCACTCAGAGCCCTTCAACCATAAGCTAGGTTCTGACCATCTTGTAGGAAGCAGTAGAAAAGGGAATCATCTTGTTCGTACTACTGTGACTTTGTTCCGTGACTATGTTCCCAGACTGGAGCGGCCAGGGGAAATGGAAAGAACCATTTGGATAAACATCAAATCACGGATTTGGATCGAAAAAGCCAATAAAAAAAGCTGAAGGTGGTAAACACATGGTTCACAGTAGAACCTTCCTGGTTCACAGGAGTCCTGTAACTTAGGATTTCTAACTGGGCACCCGTTGAATTTTAATCAACAGTGTGGTGTAGCAGTCAAAAATACTAACTTGAATTAAGAGCAGTCTAGAGAGATGTGTATATAGATGTGGTGAGGAGTGGTGGCAAGTGCTCAACCTGGAGGATTGGGATTTGGGGAGGCTTAAGTCCTTTTATTGCTCGACTACTAGCTAGTCGAGTCACCTCCTCTCTCTGGGCCTCACCTTTTCGTCTGCATGATGATGCTGTTAGGACAGATGGTCTCTAAGACCCCTTCTTAGCTCTGAGGCTTTCAATCTATGAATGTGATTTCAAAACAAAGGAAGTAATGGTCCTGCTCAGTTCTGCTCTGGCCAAACCACAAGCAGACAATGGAGCTTACTCTTGGGCCCCTCATAAGTGAGACATGAACAAATGGGGAGAGAAAAGAGATCATCATTATCCAGGATGGAGAAAATTCTCAGAACTATACGGAAGAAGCTAGCGGTATCCCTCTTGGGGAGGTAAAGCCTCAAGGCAGACATAACAGTTTTCAAATATTTGAAGCATCGTTATATAAAAGAAAAGCTAGACTTGTCCCATGAAGTCCCAGGAGTAAAGAACCAAGAACAAGGGGTAGAATTGATAAAGAGGGAATTTTAGCTTATGTAAGAGGGAAATTCTCACCCTGGAGCTTATCTGTAAGAAGAATGGACCTGTTTCTGGAGGCGTTCA
Source organism: Hipposideros armiger (assembly GCF_001890085.2). Taxonomy (NCBI): domain Eukaryota; kingdom Metazoa; phylum Chordata; class Mammalia; order Chiroptera; family Hipposideridae; genus Hipposideros; species Hipposideros armiger. The sequence goes on along the minus strand of NW_017731372.1, from coordinate 7,373,337 downwards.
AACTTCAAAGAAGGAATTCAAAGATCTAGTGAGTGAGTGACCTTCATAACATTTGAGGCCCTTTGCAATTCCAAAACTCTGTGAGTGCCCGTGAGATAACTGTGGATCTGGTTAATTATCACAAGAAAAAAATGGCTGATTATCCATTTGTCTTCACACCATTTCTAAGTGGTTGGCACATAGTAGGAGCTTAATAAATATTTGTGGAAAGGTAGAGAGAGAGAGAAGCAAAGATGGAAGGCTCTAATCACACACTCCACTGTGTCCAGAAAGGCCTTTGCTCAGAAACACTGCCTCCCTTCCACTCGTTAGGGTGTTGGATTCCAGCCAAGGCCTCCAGTGCCGCCCCCCGCCCCCCGCGGTGAGTGCAGCTCAGTGTCATCAAACACCTGAGTTTCCCAGGAGAGATGGAATCAAAAGGACAGTTAGGGGAGAACCTGTGGCTTCTGCCTCTTCCCTGCCTTCCTGCTTGGTCCTTGGCAAGCCTGGGCCGGCCAGGCAGTCCCATGGCCTGAGAGCCGCTTCCCGTTATGTTGTCTCTGCAGAGCTACAGTCAGCCTGCTGTTCTCTGTAAAGGTGCACGTCTGGGCCTTGTTTTGTAGGGACCCCTTGGGGTGCACTGTTGTTTCTCCAATGGGTGCAGTCTGCTTCCCTCATACCTAACCTGGGGAGCTCTAAGGAGGGGGCCTGTCCTCAGCTATGGGGTTATGATCAGGAAGAGGGACTTCCCCTGACCTGCTCTAGCTTTGCTACCCCTACTCCAGCCCAGCCCAGCCCAGACCCTCTCCTCACCCCTCCAAGGAGGAACACAGGTCACCCTTCTGAACACGGTGAGTTTTATAAGCAGGGCGCCTGCAGCTCTACAGAACTCACTGGTGATTTTCCCCGTATTTGATTTTCTATTTCTAAGCCTCCATCTCTTTCATTTTGCTCTTCCTACCAAGACTTCTCTCCTTGCCAAGATTTCTTGTGGTGACAGTGGGTTTTTATCAGCACGGAGCTATGATTCAGAGCCAGGCCTCTAGCTGATGAGAGCTAAAATTATTCTCACACACGCATAGAGGGCCACAACGGGGAAAAGTGAAAATGGAAACATTTTTTGAGTCTGCAAAGTCACTATCAGGTGAGGATTTATGGAGCCGGCCCTGAGTGCTCCACATTTTGTAGCATCCTCACCAAAAGATTTTCATCTCGATATTTAGTTCCACAAGCAAACCTTTATCATGCTCTTCTATATGCAAAGCATTGAGCTGCCTTATCTCATCACCACCTTTGCACACACCTCCTCCAGCCTCTACCCCCAACCAGTGCCTATCAAAGTCCCCTGTGAACTGCTGAACGAACAACGCAAACCAACGGCGTCAGCAGAATGGTGCCATCCTCAACTAACAGGCCATCTGTGGCTCTGGGTTGGACACCAGGCAGAAACAAAGGTTCTGAAAGGGAAGATCCTTCCATCATTTATGCCATTGAACTTGCATCACCCCCATTTTATGGAAGAAGAAACAATCTCAGGAATTAAGTAGCTTGTTCTCTCAACTATTAAGTCATGGCGCCAGAATTCACACCCATGCTTATCTTTTTGGATCCCATGGAATGTCTATGTTATAATGATTTTAGAAATCAAAATTACGTCCCTGGCCTAACATCAGTTGTACATTCGGCCTGGCCAATTTCGTCGACGGGGGAGATACCTTTCAGAAACCATCCTCATTATCTAGTGTCCTCTCTGGGTAGCACTGATTCAAAAGGGGGTGATGTCCAGGAGCAGGGGCCAGCCTGTGATGGAAACCAGCTGACTAATATCATGGCTGTGGCATCTTTGGTTTAACTAACTGAGCATATAATCCAGGAATCACTGCTGGTGCCCTCCAGTGATTTTTCTAAGCGACAGGCTAAAAGACTGCAATCTGGGTGTTCAAAAAATTCAGCAAATTCGCCTTACTGCAACTTGTTGTAATCCCTCTCTTTTGGCCTGTGACAGATTGGTGGGGCGGTTGGGGGGGGGGTGTCACTAAGCACTAAGCCAACTGCATGAAGGGGTCTGAGATGCTGACAAGTCAGGAGGCACAGAGTGGGCACTCAGGCCCCCTGGGATCAGCAGATCTTTGTTTCTTTCTTTCTTTCTCTCTCTCTTTCTTTTTTTTCTTTCTTTTTATTTCCTTCTTTCCTTCCTTCCTTCCTTTCCACTGTCCTGTTTGGCAGGAAGGCTGGTGGCTGCTTTCCTTGCCAGTTTCTGCTCCAGGCCATCCTCCTGGGGTAGCAGTGCAGACTGGCGGAGATACAGTGAGGGTGGGGTCAGAGACCTGGGTTCGAATTCTGACTCCCTCAGTCATAAGAAGGTTCACCCAGGGGGAAGATACCTAACCTGCCTGGGCTTCAGTTTCCTCACCTGTAACACCTGTGAACCAAGAGTGTCAGGAAGGTTCATGAAGGTGTACAAACTCTTCTACACACAGCATATGCTCACAGACTTACCATGATTAGTAGTATTCTTACCTATCCATTTTATAACTCATGCAAATCCTACCCATTACTCACTGGCTAAGGAAAACCTCTCTAATACCACTCTCACTGTCTTCCCAGAAGCACGAAAGCACGGACTGGCTGTGGGGCTCGATCCATGAACACCCTCTGCTTTCCAGCATGACACGCTCTTTCCTGTTTGCATTTGTCTTTCCCAGGCCAGGTTGTAAGCAAATGAGGAAGGAATGATGTCTTATTTTCTCCCCCTTCCTCCATTCATTCAATATTTATTGAGCCCACTGTGGACCAGGTAATAACCCACACAGCCCCTGACCTAACCCGGCTTGACGTCCAGTTGGGGAGACATCTGCACACAGATGCGATGAGATAAATCTTGGGAAAGCCCTCAGTGCCTAGGCCAGGGCTCTTCCCAAATGCATGGGGTGTGTACTCCCTGATCCCCTGCTGACCCCTGACTGGGTGAGGCACCCTGCACATGTTTCCATCACAGCCTGTGCTTTCCTTAGGAGAGAGTCACCTCATTTCAGAGCAATTTCTCATTTACTCACCTGGCTCCCCCAGCGGACCACAGACGATGTGAGGGCATACCTTGTGTCTGTCTCATTCACTGCCTCATCCATCCTCGGTACTCACACAGCGCCTGGCACATGGCAGACACTCAAGCAATGTTCAGGAAATGAACAAAGAGGTCCTTAGGTAAACTGTTGATTGACTGAGGTTCTGGAGAATTGGCAGGTAAATCTAACATTTGTTTTCTCGGAGACCGTATTTATTCATATATTTTTAGAAAATATTTCTCTGGTGGGCATTCAACCTCTCACCAATTTCAAAGAAGGAAAAAGAAATGATTCTCTGCTCTGTGTGATGCCTCTCTAACTATCTGGACTTGTCAGCCTATCGGTGGGAAGATACAATAAAGCCTTGATAAAGTTCAAGAGGTAAGAAACTTGATTAATAAATTCCTCTAATGAAAATAGAACGAGGCCTTACCCACTCTCCCCCCATCGTCACCTCTTCTCATCAAGGTCTGAGGACATCCCATGAAGGGACCAGCTGCCACGATCTACTGGCATAACTTGTGATCTGTGGCTACCAGTACCAACTGCCATCATGGTGATCTGGAAAAGCAGTGGAAACATGGAGCTGGGGTGATGACACAAGCCTGAGCCCAGCTCTACTTCTCATTAGCTGTGTGACCTTCAGCAAATTACAGCACGTCATGTCATTATAACGTTGACGTGATGCTCTTTAACTCTTGTTGATATCGATTAGCCCATGGCAAAACTGGCTTCACATGTTATACGTTCTTTTGCTTAAAGTCTGCATTAAGTAAGGACTTACTCTACTCCACAATTTCCTCATCCAAAAAATCGAGAGAATACCACCTGGCCTATTAAGTGCTGAGTGTTTCAAAGGAGACAATAGACCCAGAAACCAAATACAAACAAAAGGTTGGGTGACAGCAACATCTCTACCTGATAATTTCCATTTAAGTAAAATTATATTTTAAAAAAGAAAAAAAAGGATCGGCCGAGTGGCTCAGTTGGTTAAAAGCGCGAGCTCTGAGCAACAGCATTGCTGGTTTGATTCCCACATGGGCCAGTGAGCTGCGCCCAAGCTGAGTTGCTGCTGAGCTGCCAACAGGTGGCAGGATGGCTCAGCTGGTGAGAGCATGTGCTCTTAACAACAAGGTTGCTGGTTCAACTCACACATGGGATGGTGGGCTATGCCCACCTGCAACTAGGATTGAACATGGCACCTTGAGCTGAGCTGCCCTGAGCTGCCGATGGGCAGCTGGATGGCTCAGTGATTAGAGCGTGTGCTCTTAGCAACAAAGTTTCCATTGCGACTCCCGCATGGGATGGTGGGCTACGCCCACCCATAACTAAGATCGAACATGGCACCTTGAGTTGCATGGCTGCGAGCTGCCAACCAGCAGCTGGATGGCAACTGGATTTGGAGCTGAGTTTGCTGTGCCCTCCACAACTAAGACTGAAGGACAACAACTTGGCTGCTCCCCTTCTCCAGTTCTCCAACACTGTTCCCCTTCCCCAGTTCCCCAATAAAATCTTTTTAAAAAAAAAAAAAAAGGAAAAAAGAATTTTGCAAATGATGTAGCTATAAGGTCAGAGATAATACCCCTCATCCAGTTGGCTTCCCAGCGGCACAGCTTTCTAACATCTAAGACTTTTGTTGTGAATTCTTCTGCCCAGCGCAGGAATCCAGCTATGAACAAGGATAATGTCTTCCTACAACACACATAGTCAGACATTTTGTCAATATAATTATCATTCAAAATACTAGAGAAGGCTTCCAGGAAGAAGACCCCCTCTCTGCCATCCTTCCATGGCCCCCTTCTATCCCCAACTCTTTTCCCTGCCCCCCAATTCCACACACACGGTAGAGAACATTTTCCCCTCCACATCCCAAAGTAATCAGCAAGGGAAGCAGCAAAACAAAGTGCAACTTTGATGTCACAGAAACTGGGTTCAAAACCCTGTTCAGCCACCCCTCACCCTGTGACCTTGGGTAAGTTACTTCATGTCTCTGAACTTCAGTTTTCTTATCTGCAAAACAGGGATAATAAAGCCTATTAATGAGGCTGTTGGGTAGGAAAAAGTTCCCAGCAACACACCTGGCATGTCTCGGGTACCTGGTGCATGAATGTTTCTAGTCCCTTCTCTCCTTCTCCAGGGGAGCACTGTCACTCCTCTTGGTACCATTTCCTGCCCAGTGAAGATGCTGCCAGTCAGGTCCAGACAGTGACGCCTCAGAGGCCTCCCCAACCACATGAAATGACTTTCTCCTCCAGAAACAGCTTGCCCCAACTTACCCTGCAGCCAGGCCAACTATTTATTATCATTATTTTTTAACAAAGCTTTGTATCCAGGGAAACTCGATTCAGACACACGTATATTTAATGACCTGTACCTTAAATACAGCACCGTACCTGATGTTTTATGCAAGTTCAAATTCTCTTAAATTCGAGCACACCCAAAGGACTAGCAAATGGTGGAGAAACATCCTTGTTGTATGAGTCCTAGAAATACACCGTAAGAGAACCAGGAAGGGAACTACCATTGTTTGAACACCCCATGTGTGAAGAGCTGTGCCAGATATGCTGCATCATTTCATTTTTCTTCCCCAAAACTTGGTCAAGGAGGGCCTGGTATCTCCATTTTCAGGGGAGGAAACGACCAAACGTCAAAGCATTAATGAAGAGCAGAGGTGGGTCTAGCAGCAAGAGTTGCCTGGCTCCAAAGCTCAGGCTCTTTTCCACGTTCCAACATCATGTGCCCAGACACACAGGAGAAGGGCAAGGAGTCTCTCAGGTCTTGCTCTCTGGAAGCCTAGAGTTTCGTGGGAGCTAGGCAAAACAGACACGAGGCAAGAAAGATAACTAGGAAGTCATAAGGCTTCAGAGAGCAGTTTAAAGAGCAGTGTATGTTTGTAGAGCAGTGGAAAGTTCTAAGAGCAAGTGAATAGACCCAAAGCAGGGTATGCCCACCTTAAGAGTATCAAGACAACTAGAAGTTAAGAACCAGGAGGAAGTAATCAAAGATAATTTCTGGAGGAGGGGAGGAAGGGATGTAGAAGACAGAAAGTAGCCTGAGGTTGTGTCAAAGATGGGGACACTTATCTGAAATGCACCGTGGCAGGCAGGACTTTTTTTTAAACCAGGTGCTAGAGAAAAATAAGCTGATTTGCTGGCTAGGAAAAACCTCTAAGAATAAATGAGAAACGGTAGTTATTTCTCCCACAGCATTCTGGACACTGCCCCAATTCCCAAAATAAACATAAGCCCAAAATGAAATTAAACAGCATTCTCATGCTTCTAAGAAGGGAGTAGCAATTATTAGTTTCCTTTTTCTAAGAGCAAGAGAGAAAAAAATTAACTAGGAAGAGCAAAAAACAATTGCTGTTATTAAGAATAAGATCACAACATTTGAATGTATACATTTCAGCTTTTCAAATAGCTATCACACAACATTATCTCATTTAGTTCTCACTTCCATGAAGTGAGATTGTCAGGAGAGCCTCTTTACCCGCCAGTCCACAGAAATTAAGGGCGCAGCCCAAAGCACAGAGCAGATCTAGGCCTTGAACCAAAGTCTCTCAGCCAGCAAGTCAGGCATGCAGCTCAACAGGGCCTGCCTGTCATGGAGGGCTAATGTTTGCTGGTATCAATTAAAGGGAGATGAGGAGAGGGAGGAAAGCTGCAGCAGTCAGACATAGGGATTGTTCCCTACTAGCTGTTTCCCTTGTCTAGATTACTGAGCACGTGAACACCCACAAGAAAGACTACATTTCCCAGCCTCCTTTGCAGCTAGGTATGGCCAGTTTACCAAGTTCCGGCCAATGTGATATGAACAAAGGTAATATGGACAATTTCTTAGCCTTGTTCTCAAAGTCAAAGAGTCTAACCAGCCTTCCCCTTCCTCTTCTTTCTACTTACTGGGAAAAAATTAGAACATATAGCTGAAGCTGGAAGAGCCATAGGCGATCCTGATACGGAAGTCATGTGCTGAAGATAGCAGAGAAGCCTGAGTCCCTGATGACTGCGGAGCAGCCAGGCCAACCCTAAACTTTTAGGAAATACATGCTTTGTTGATGCTTCTATTGCTCTGCCTCTCTGTCCAGCAGCAGAACCCATAACCTAACTAATAAAGCTTTGCCAACAGCGCTGAGGACCACGTCCAAAGCTGCAAAGCCTCCTCAGTTGTTCAGAGTCAACAAATCTATAATATTTATTAAGCATCTACTATATATAAAGTCTGCCAAGAGTATCTTTACAGCCTCCTGGGAGATGTGCCCCATACCATTTTTGAAACACCAGTATATTGATATAGAATGCAAAAAGGTATATTCAGTAAAGGCAAAATGGAAAGAAATAAGACATGTTTAACTGAGATCATGAAAGAGACAGGGAAACGTCCATATTTGCTGGCAAATAATAATCTAAGCTGAAAGGAGGCCACGAGGCATGCTGCATTGCGAGTAGGTGAGAGAGTGAGGTCAAAGGTCCAGGGGTGCAGGTCACTACCGTCCCTTCCCTCCCAGAGAGAAGGTGACATAAGGAAACCACAAGGAGTGACCCCAGTGAGCTCCCAGGCCCGGGGGGGGGGGGAGTTGACTGAAGCATTGGTCAGCATGAGATCTGGCCCAGCAGAACTAGAGGAGGGGCTGCTCTGGACTAAACAGATGCTCCCAAGGGGCCCTTTCGCACTGACACTCTGCTCTGGTTTGGAGGGCTGAGGTGGGGGAGGACTGGGAAGAAAGAAATGAATTCAGAGAGACAGGCGTCATGCGGTGCTGAGGGAGCAGACCAAATGTTCAGAGTGGGGAGCAGAGAGTGTCTGGAGTAGGAGTACAATGTCTAGACCCCCTGCCATTGCCGGAGAGAAAGGAAATGAATGTGGCTTAATTATAATGACAGGATGACAGCAATGACATTACGAGCAGAGGATCAGAAAAGTGCAAATCCCGTTTAAGGAAATGGGAGCTGTCTCTCTTCACCGTCACATTCGTCACACTCTCCCTGGAGAGCTCTCCACGACAGATTCGTGTCCCTGACCTGAGACTGTGACCTCCCAAAAGAAGGAGCTCTTCCTCCTAACAGTCCCTCCTTCCTTAAGGGACCCCTCAGAGGTCTGGGAAAGGTTCAGCCCACAGCGAGGGCTCCATCTCCGGACCTTAGTCACTGGCTGGTGACAGGGCTTGTCTCTGTCCTCCCCACAGCTCCCACCGCATCAGACCTCGGACTCTCTAAGAGTGTCACTCACAGTGGTAGTCTCTGAATCCTCAGCACATAGTTGATCTATTGGGGAGGCACTTAGTAGGTGCCCGTTGAAAGGTTGACGTCCCTTCCCACATGTCACAGAGAGGGCCACATGTCACATGTGCTTCTCTCAGCATCACCAACACACAGGAGGTGTGCAAAAAGGCGTGAGGGGTCCACTCACCACACCTCGGAGTGAGCCTCAGGAGACCTCCAGGGACTCACGTGAGCAGGGCAGGGAGATGGAGGCAGGGGCTGGCTTGCCCCTGGGCCAGGCCAAGATTCCAGAACGGAAGTTTGACATAAAACCAGGCAGCTGGAGACATTATAGATCACCCACACCCACAGCTATTCACAAATACTCACTTTAGCCAACAGTTTTCACCTCTTCCTATTGCAATTTTTATCAGAACTGAGAAAGGTGGGCAAAATTGAAAATACTTAGTTTTCCTGCTTCTTGGCATCCTCTGGGGAATCAGCAGAGTTATAATGAGCTAGTCAGTGCCCCCAAGGGCAGAGAGGAGAAGCAACAGAAGGCTTCTGGGCAATCTGTAGTACAGCGAATACACTGCAATAGAATAGCAAGCAATACTATTACGGATGCATGTAAAACTCAATGTCAAGAGGAAAAAGTCACAAGGTAGCCAGTACTTCAAAAGCCCACTGGCTTTGTACTTCCCTACGCCCCTTAAGGAATGCTGCACCTGACCACTGGGATACCCAGGGAGAAAGAAGCACTGACCCCTCGCCATAAATGCAGGCTGTTGTCAATGCTCCCTGTCGCCAGAGATGCCAATTCCAGGGTCAGTCCAATCCCTTGAGCCATGCGGTAAGGATATAAGTGTGCACGGTTGCACCCATAGGCAAAGCAAGATAAAAAAGATCCCCACAAATCTAATAAGACATCAGCACTTATCCTGAACAAAGGTTGTGGGGAATGTGAGTTTAAAAAGATAATTGCCACCGCATTACACAGAATGCAATACTATGTTGTTAGTACAAGAATTTGTCAGACACGTCACACAGGAAGTGGAACAGCTGCAACTGTGACAGGCTGCTGCAAAAGGGCTGGTTTCTCAAGCACCTGGTCCCTGAGTCCGTGCCACATCTTGTTCTTAAATTAAAAGAACAACACCACCAAACAAGCATACAAAAAGTTTCCAGTGCAGAACTGCCAGCTTGTTGAGAATTTTCAGTGTTCATAAGTCGGTGTGGACAGGCTAATGGACTCTGTTTTCAGACCACACCTACACAGGTGGGCTTCGTGGGAAGAACCAGGACTATGTTGGGTCGTCGGGAAAGTCATGACATACTTTTCTATGTTTTTCAATGCAAAAACATGTCATGACTTTCCCGACGACCCAATAATTTGGAGGGGCCTGGATCCTAATCCCGTCTGTCCTGCTTACCAGCCCCATGTTCCTGGGAAACTGAGTTAACTTCTCTGAGCTTCCATTCCCCATAAAATGGAGATAATAATCTCTCAGGTACAGAATTCCTGCGATCAGTAGAAATCGTGTGTAGAGCACTTACACAGAGAGTAACAAATAACAAGTGTTCAGGAAATGGTGTTACCGTTCATCAGACTTGCCTACCTAACCATCATCAGACCTGGCTGCACAATGCAGTGGATTACACTTTATGTAAAGAAATGGAAACCTCACCCAACTCTGAGAAGGTGGGGAGAGAAAGAGGTGATAATAATTATTTGAGATTTTCCTCAGAGACTGTACCCAGGAGATATGATCTCCATAGAAGAATGGTTTAGGAAAAACAGTTTATCCTTATTATATGCCACCATAACTGTTTTCTTTTTTTTCTTTTCTGTCAGATAGAAAGTTGCAAGGAAGTCTGCCTGCATTTGAAAGCCCTTGGGGAGCCCATAAATTGGCACTCATTTTCTAACTGACCACTCTTAGCAAATTTTCTATAATGGACGTAATAAGGTATTTCGATTGACAAGTGTCTCATCTTCCCCCCTAAAAGACAGAAATTGTGCCCTGAGCACAGCGTACCTATCTGGTTGTTTACTGGGTGCCCCAAGGCTCAAAAAATGCTGCAAGCACTGCCTAGAAAACTGATGTTATTAAGGCTGAAATAGTTCTAGAAAAGCAAAGGTCTTAAATACTTTTACATGACACGAGAAAGCACCTCGAGTTCTAATTAAACTAAAGCAATTAGCCACCTACAGATACTTAACACTGTCTCCTATGGTCAGGCAATCATCTCTATTAAAACCCATTTTAAAGTAAGGCGCAAACCCTAAAGCTCCATTGGCACACACTTCCCACAAATCAATTACCCCTTAGACACATTCAGCAAAATGCTCAGAGGCAAGCTCTGTGCCCTGCAGAGGGGACTTTTGTGAAAGGACTACATCAGACATGGTGAGGTAGTTGCAAAAAAGAGGAGGCTGACAGTAACTGTGACAATTTGGGGTAACAAGATCCATTCTCAGAGGGGGACGCTGGATCTCTCTGGTGGGTTGGACAAATCAAGACAAACTGAAGCCTCAGGTTTCCCTGGTCTTAGAACTCCCTGCTTGGTACAATTGATGCATCAACTCCACCCTGAGGACCACATCAGGCAAAAGAGTTGCTGCCGACTAGAACCAGAATCCAGCTTCATCATGTCCAAACTGATGTTTCACGGGGAGGCTGTCCTCTCCCATGTCATAATTTGTCACTGAAGTGCCAACAGGGTACACGTGACAGGTTCATAGTCCAGTCCATTCAAGTTCATGTGCTTCCCCAGTGCAGTTAGGTACAACTCCTCCCCTAGGACTCCCTTTAGTGAAGAGAGTCCATTGTCTCCAGCCCACCAATGTTTCCAGGACTGGCAATAGCAACAGCTACACAATGGTTAATAGGTAAGTGATTGAGTACCTTGCTCAAGAACTAGGGCTGTTTTTGTTTTTCAGTCCAGTCAAGTTAATCCAATAACCCATTACTTCTCAACTGAGTAATAGCCTTTTTTTTTCCTGTGGCTTTTGGGGGGTTTTTTTGTTTTTGTTTTTATTTGGAACACTTCTCAACCATTAAGCAAACATCAAAAATGTTGATCTAGGCTTGTCTAGTTGATCTAGTGCTGTCCAATAGAAATAAGATTTAAAATATTTCTAGGAGCCACATTTTTTTAAAAAAAAGCAAAAAGAAATATGAAATTAATTATAATAGGCTATTTCATTTAAGCCACTAGTAAAACAATTTTCATTTTAACATATAATCAACATGAAAGATAATGAGATATTTCACATTCTTTTTTCATACATTCTTTTTCTGGTACCATGTTAGCTACACAGATCTAGGGCTATATCTAAATTGACATGAAAAGACTTCCACAAGTTACTGCTCTATGAACGAGCGGTTTACCAAACTGTACGTGTAGCATGATCTCATTTTAACTTTATAAAAACCTGTATCCATGTGTTCAGATATGGATAGAAAACAATCTGTGAGGAAGAGACGAGAAAGTAATAGCAGTTGTCTCTGAGAGGCAGAATAATGGATGGTTTTTATTTTCTACTTTGTGCTTTTAATAGCATTTTCTAAATTTCTTTGCAGTAAACATGCACTTCTTTAATTATCAGGAAAACTATAAAGTTCGACTTTTAAAAATAAAATCTCTCCCTTAGTTTAAGTTCTTACACCCCTGATCCTGTGGCACCACAGCCATGACTCTACTTCCAGCTAATAGAAGAAATCGACCCCTGCCACGCCCCCTCGGTCCAACCCCAGCAACTGCCGTACTTACAGCCAATCATCATAATGGCCACTGCAAAGATCTTCTCGATGTCCGTGGAGGGGGCGATGTTCCCAAAGCCCACGCTGGTGAGGCTGGTCATGGTGAAATACAACGACGAGATGTAGACGGAATTCTTGCTGGGGCCACCTTCCCACTTCCCGGAGCCAGACCCATTGAACTGGTAAGGGGTGCCAATGTCCATCGCCAGCTGGTACAGCCAGCTGTTGTTGCGGATGGTCTTGGTATCCTCGTCGAAGATCTCATAGTCCCCGATGCTGTACCAAATGCAGGCCATCCAGTGAGCAGCCAGCCCGAACACACACACCAGCAGGACCAGCACGGCAGCTCCGTATTCGATGTAGTGGTCCAGCTTACGGGCCACGCGCCCCAGGCGCAGCAGCCGGACGACTTTCAGAGAGCTGAACAGGCTGCTGATGCCCTGGGAGGAGAGGAGCACAGCATCAGGGCCTAGAAGCAAAAGGACGACTGCTTCCCTCTTCCCGCCGGGGCTGTTTCTTTCAGCACAGTGCATTTCCACGAGATGCAAAGCTATGCAACCCTTAAAAAAACTGTTTTAAAATAAGGCATGATATGGGAACATGCTCATATGTATCTGTATATGTATGCACTATATAATTAGAATTTTATTCTAAGGTGTATGGGAGATTTCCATTGAAAAGCCAATAAAAAAAACAAAACAAACAAGCCAAATAAAATTAGAATTTTAATCTAATTATATTGTGCATGATTATGCAAATATATACGAGTATGAGCATTTTTCCATATCAGGGCTTACTTTAAAACAATTTTAAGGATTGTGTAATATTTCATATTAAGTAATATGAAATATTTTAAGAGTTGCATAGTATTTATTTCATATTGTATAATATTTCATTCTAATTATATTGTGCATAAGTATACAAAAATTCATGTATTGAAAAATGGTCAACATTAACAGTGTTTATGGCTGCACTGTCAAGTTTTAGAATTACAGGCAATTTTTTGCTATATTTTTGTATATTTTTGTTACACTTGTATATATTTACTTAATCTCTGTAATTAAAATGATTACTTTTACAATTAGAAAAAATATATTTAAAAAGTAAACACAGCTTTTAAAAAAGATAAAAATGAATTAAAGAAACAGCTGAGAAGAACTGAGATTCTGTTCCAAACCCTTGGAAGGTTACATGGCGACTGTTAGGCCAGGGATTATACAATCAGACGTCATATGCTTAAACATAATCAATTAAGGAAGCTCAGAGCTATTGTAGAAGGAACCTCCTGATTCCATCTGGTCAAGCCTCCTCCCTTCTATTGGCGTCTGCTGATCTCACCAGGAAAGGTCTATTCTCCAAATAGTAGTTCTCTAGGGAATAGCACTGTGGTAGTGGAAAGGACATCAGACTAGAAATGTGGAAAATGGGGTCTGAGACTAACTTGCTATGCGAATTTGGACGATTCAGTTATCCCTCAGTTCCCTCGTCTACACAATGAGGGAGGTGGACTAGAGGGTCTCCAAATCTCCAAATACTAATCTACTCTTACCTCCTGAAACATTACAGAAGCCACACCATTCAAAACTCCTATCCCACATGATTCCATGGTGTAGAGGATTCCATAGAGGGAGGTTTCTGTTAGCTTTTCCTACTTCCATTAAAAAGCAAATAAACGAGCAAACGAAATAGAGACACTTCTTTGACTCAAGACTTCAGTCTCCCTTACACAGCAAAAGTCCTACAGCAGAGTGATGCCCTTCACCAAGCAGAGTGAACGACTTCTCACTCTTCGAAACACTGGACAGTTCCCAGGTCACTGCTATTCTCTCTTGTTCCCTGTATCCTTAATGACAACCACCAAGGGTCAGGTTGTGTCCCAGACAGAAGGAAAACACGTAAATGATTTTAGAGTCTCACCTTGGCTGCTTTCTCTTCCTGGGCACACAGCTAAACTACATTTCCCAGACTCTTTCACATCTGGGTGGGTCTCTAGGACTAGTTCTCACCAATGAAATGTGGGGTGAGGTGTGTCACTTCAGGCCAAGACGGCTAAATGTAAGTGTACTTTCTCTACATACTTTCTCTGCCCCCTGGCATGCCTTCCAGCTGAGGCTAGTGTGACCTTGAGGCCAAGAACCGAAGAAGGCGGATGTACAGCATGGGAGGAGCCTGGATCCCTGAAAGACTATGTGAAACACCCTCTCCCCTCCCTGGTCAGCTTGAATCCTATTGTGATGTGAATGAAAAAAGAAACTTCTGAAATAAGCCAGTGAAATTTTTAGTGATATTTGTTACAGTAGCTATCATTAGCCTTGCTGACAAGTGAGCTCACAAACCCTATGTACAATAGCACGGCCTTGTCAAGAAAGGCCACAGATTACTTTTGTTGCGATGGCAGTGGGAGAGGTGAGATTTATGGCTCTTTTGGAAAAAGAAAACAAATAAACAACAGTTTTCTAGCCATAAAACTTACAACAGAAACAATCATTTCTTGTCCAACATATACCAGCAAATGGATAATCATGGATTTTTCCAGACCAAGGGACTACATCCTCAGGGTCAGTTCATCCAAACTGCTAACCTTGACAAAATTTACCTTTGCAAGCCCAGTCCTCCTCCCCAGGTCCCCTGTTCCCTTCATGTGCTTTTCTCAAAAACCTTTTTCAGCCTGCAGAAAAGGCTGAGAAAATCCCTCATGTTCAGGTCCAAAAGACCGATGAGGGTAAATGGATATCCTCTCTCCATAGGGCTTTTGCCTCTGAACAGAGGAAAACTAACTTTCAACAGTGGAATTAAAAGCACCAACAGCCTGGATGAAGGAGATTATTTTGGGAGGCAAAGGAGACTTTTTTTGATGACTCAGAAATCAAACACATACAAGCAGCCACCTCCTCTCCACCTCCTCATAAGGAGATTCCTGAAATCATCTTCCAAAGCAGTTCTACTCTGAAGCAGAAACGATTACCTAGAGCAAAAGTGCCGTGTCATTTTTCCTCTCTCATGTTCGACTCAAAGCAACATTTATGAAGAACCTACTATGTACTCCTTTGTGCTAATGCTACAGGGAAGAGATTAAAACGATTCTGTCTTTGTCTTCTTGCTCACTATTGCATCTTCAGTGCCTGGAAGATGCTTGGCAGGAAGAAAAGAGGGAGGAAGCAAAAGTATAATAACTGGTGAGGGAGGCAAGATGTATTTCTACCTAATAGTCACAGAGCTTGACAGCTGAAAGGCAGCAGAGACGTCATCGAGTCCAGCTCCTGTGAGTCCAGCAGGGTCTTCTAGAGCTCCCGTAAGGAAAGGTCATTCAGCCTTTCCTGGATCTCTCCGCTTAACTGCTACCTCAAAGATCCCATTGTGTGGCAGTCATTCACGGAGATGAATGACTGGGCCTCTCTTACCTTTCTTATCCCCCTTCTGCTGCACCTGCACTTTACCCCTCCTCCCTTCTGCATCCCTTCACAATGGCCAACACAACACAAGCAACCCTACCCAAGGGCCATGCTACCCTCTAACCGTACACGCTGGTCTTGAGCATCCCACACACTGGATGCACATTTGCATCTCTGTGCCTGCTCAGACTGGTTCCTCAGCCCAGAACATCCAGCTTGCCTATTTCTGCCAGCTGGTAGCTAGTTATCCTTCAGGCCTGCCACTACTACCCTTTAAGCCTGCCACTACCTCCAGCCTAACCCTAACCCTAACCATGACTACCCTGTGGTCACAATCACTCACTCTACAATCCGTCCGTGGTAATCTGTATCCATTACCTCTTGAACACATTGTTTTACATTATACTTTCCTATAGCCATTTCCCCAACCACATCAGGAACTACAATGTCTTGAAGACAGATGCCTCCTATATTGGATTGAATAGTTTCCCCCGAAATTCATGTCTTTTCCAGAACCTCAGAATGGGACCTTATTTAGAAATAGGGTCATTGCAAGTATAGTTAGTGAAAAGGAGGTCATACAGTGGGTCCTTAATCCAATATGACTGGCATCCTTATAATAAGAGGAGAAGAGACAGACACAGAGAGAACACCATGTGACCAATACCGCAATTGGAGTGATGTAATTCAAGTCAAGGAATGCCTTCCAGGCAACACCGGAAGCTAAGAGAAAGGCATGGCACAGATTCTCTCCTAGAGCCTTCAGAGGGAATATGGCCCTGCTGACACCTTGATTTCAGATTGCTAGATTCCAGAACTGTGAAACAATAAATTTCTCTCATGCTAAGCCACCCAGACTGTGGTAATAGGTCACGGAGCCCTAGGAAGCGAATACACCTACACAGGGTCTAAAGCCAGTGTCTTTTCAGAAAGGGTCTCAAACATTTTCTAAATTACATCAAAGAGTTTGAATGATTAGAAAATTTTCTTCTCATTTTAAGGAGCTTTGGAACTATATGAAATAAGCACTTCCTCATTGTGTTATCTGTGTATACACAGATACGCTGTTACACAGTCTTGCATAAGTTCTCTCTTATGGCACTAACAGCTGGAATTCTGGCTGTTAAAAAGCATTTCAAGCTATTCATTATTTTTTTCTTATTTTCCTGAAGTTTGGTAGATGCAATAAATAAAACCAAATACTCCAAACATTTTATTTTTAAATTTTAGTATGCTAAAAACACAATAGCACCATATGGTAGAGAATCATATTTTCCCAGGGACTTCTCGAAACAGAAAACCTGTCTCACAATTTGAAATAGCTCTGGAGGGTTCTTTATCACAGCCTGAAAATTAAGAAGAATCAAGAATTTCAGGATGAGTCAACACGGATGAAGGGACTGTGAGAGGCTGTGCTGGTGGGCTCATCACTCAAGGCCAACAACTCTGACCAGAAAGACGCCTTCTGGAATCTAAAAAACCTCAGTTGTAGTGATATTGACACAACTCAAATGGAAACGGACATTTGGTAATTATCAGAAGCATTTGTGTGTCAACTATCAAGTTTGACCTATTCATCCAGACTAAATTAATCATTCCGTTAATGTGGGCTACACCTGACCTTCTCAACTAGTCAGATTCAACAATTTTCTGCTCAATTTTTTTTTCTGCCATAGTCATGGAACTACCACTGTCACAGACTGATGACAATAACTACTCAGTCTTTCAGGCTCTTGAATAGCTCCCCCAGGCTTCCAGGTCTGTGGGTGACATGACGTCATCCACAGCAAATGCTGCAGCTAAACTTTATCATTTTTCTAAATGGCTTTCAACCTTGCATCTCTCATGATTACTCTTCTGCATCCTCCTCCAGCTAAATGCCTCCTCCGCATGCTTCCCTCTGAGTCCTCTGGAGTCCATCTTCATGGGGAGAGAAATTCCCAGCCTCAACATCTTCATGGGCTGTTCCCACCACCTCCCTGTGTTAGTTGAAATCTAGTTCTACCAACACCTTGCTTTCCCCCTTACATCCTGCTGTTAGTAGGGAGTTTTCAATCTCCACACTTGCATCTTCCAAACAAGAGCTCTTTGGCCCTCAAATGACAACTGCCCAGCCATGCCACCTCCCAGTTCTGTCATCTGATTATTGATAGCTAACATCTATTGACTTACAAGTATGCCAGAACCTGGGCTTAATCTTTGCATTAATTATCGCATTTATCAGCTACTTAGCCCTTCCCTTTCATCCCTTGAATCTTTGCACCCAGCTTTCTAGCCCATTTCCCACTATGAGCATGGGAAACTTTAATATCCATGGGAAAATGTTCAACACTCCAGCCTCTCTATTCCCAGTGACCTTCACCACCACTCCACACTGTGGGCCTGGTCACCACTGGAAACTGCTCCATAGCTGAAGTCTTACATACCAGCATTTGACACGATGATTACACACTTCCATTCCTCTTGCCCTCTCTCCCTTATCCCCATCTAACCTACCCTTTGGTTTCTCTTTGATACCTCTATCCTTCATCTTTTTTTGTCAACTCTCTTCAGATTTCACTTCCTTTCCCATCATACTAGGCCCCATTACATCACTTCAAGTACTCCCTCCCCCCTACCCTAAAAATCCTCTCTCTTTGCCCTCCTGCCAAACTGTCCTGCCAAACCCAGTGCTGGATCCAATAGTCGGCACTGTGCTATCATTTCCATTCTCAGCTGGGTCCCCATCCTTTTCCTCTTCCTTGAACAACCCTCTCTCCTCTTCCCATCAACAGATATTCCAAATCATCACTGTTCTGTTCAAGATGCCGCCTGACCTATGCCCCTCTCATTCTCAAACCAAAGCATCCCCCTATTCACAGAGAAAGCGGAGGACATTAGTATCAACTCTGACTCTATGTTCCACCTCTGCAAATAAAAGCAAGTGCATTTGCACATTCTTCCATACCGCACCAAAACCCACTCCCCCACCCACTCTGAGGCATCAATCCATCAGCTAGCCACGCTCCTCTCTATTCCCTCCCTGTCTTCAAATCTCCCTTTCACACTCTAATTTCTCTTAGACTATAATCAATATTACTGTTTCAAGTCCTGTGCACCTCTCCAGATATATTAACTCTCTTTCTCTTCCTGAAACCATAATCAACACAAAATGGCTCCATTTCCTCATTTCCCGCTCATTTCTCAGCCCACTGCAATCAGATGTCCATTCAAACCACTTCCCAGAATTTACTGTCTTGAAGGTCACCAATTACCTTCTAATGGTTACACCTTCAGCGTGTGACATTTGACATTCTTCATGCCACACAGTGTCTAAACTGTCTTTTTGTCTTTGAGGAATCACCACCTTACAAAGCGGAGCTTTTCTCCCACCCCTGAAGCTGAAGATACCATAACTCTTCCTTCTCTAGCTTCCTCTGCAGCTACTGTGTGAGCACATGACCTAGAATCTGTCCATTGGAGACACCCACCCCAGTCATTGACTGTATCTGATGGAGGAATTACACAGGACTCTTTCTGCAAGAGCATGGCAGCATCCCACAGTTCCCAGAGGCAGCAGGCAGCAGCAATGGAAGTGGTACCCAGGGTCCACTGATGGCGTTCTCAGTACTACACATTGCGAGTCCACGTCCAGGAGCAGCAGCAGTGGTTTATTCACGGAACCAGCTCTGCAATATGATTTGGGGCACTATTCCTAGCCACATAGCCTCCAAAAGTTGTCCTGGTCTTCACAAAACTTCTGTGAGTACCTAACGCCTTTTAATTACCTTTTCCCTCCACACATTAGCCAGACTTGAACCCTGACATTACGACAATGTGGAATGGACTCTTCTCCCATGGTTCCCACAATGCCTCTTTTTCTAATTATTCACTAACGTATTATTCTTGGGGTTTTTTCTCTTCTCAATATGCCCCTTTTTCTGGGCAGCTGCATCCATTTGTGTGGTTTTAACCACCATCGATACACTAAGAACCTGTAAATCCATCTTTCCAAACCAGACATTTCTCCTGTCCTTAGGACTCCTATGGGCATGTCATGGGAATATCCCACGAGTTCCTCAGTTTGACATATCTAATCCTCAGTCCATCTCTTATTCCCCAACTTGGAGAATGTGCCTCAGTCTCCCAAGTGAAGAACTAGGTGTCATCATCTTATTTGGCTATGCCAACTTTTCTTAACTGAATGTTCTTTTTAGAAGGGTGATATTAAGGAATATCAGTATTCCAACGTGTAATTTTGCTGTCACTTGGATAAAAATAGAAAACAACTGTATTTTTTTGTCTATGCATATAATATCTCTGGAAGTATATGTAAGATGTGAGAAATATTGATTGTCCTAAGAAGGGAGAGTCTTCACTGTACATACCCTTTTGAACGTTGTACCATGTGAATTATTGTTTATCCAAATTTTTTAAAATTTCAATTATAAAAATAATTAAATATAAGTTTAAAAGTATGACCCAACCCTGCTGAGAATCATTCAATGGTTCCCCTTGCCTTCTGGATAAAATTGCATTAGTTTAGCCAAGTCCTTTGTAATTTTGTTTCTGACAGCCTCATCTCTCATTGCTTCCCTCCCAGACATCCTCTGTTTTAGTTGTATCAAATTATTTGTGGTTCCATAATCACACTGTGCCCTCATGCCTTCGCATCTGCTGTTCCTTCTGCCTCAAACACTATTCCCCTGGCTGTCTGCCTGCCAAACCCCTAGCGATCCTTGAAGACATTTCTCAATACCGCAGTGGTAGGGAGAGTCACATATTTATTACTAAAATTGTCTCCATATCAAGTATACAAGTAGCTTACCTTTTAAAATAAATATCAGAGTAAATTCAAGCTTATCCCAATAATAGTATTATACTCTCATTGGAATTCCAATTTGTTTTCTTGACCCCTAGAGAAAGGAGTACAGATATGATAACACCCTAGAAACTGTGAATCAGATGTCATCTGCAGGAACATAATCTATTATGCGTGTCTGTAATGGTTAATTTTATGTGTCAACTTGACTGGGACATAGGATGCCCAGATATTTGGTTAACATTAACAATGAGGGTGTTTCTGGAGTGAGATTAACATCTGAATCAGTAGACTGATTAAAACAGAAACACTCCCTAGTGTGGGTGGACCTCATCCCATCCATTGGAGACAAGAATTGAGCAAAAAAATGGAGTACAGGAGAATTCGCTGTCTCTGCCTTATTGTTTTTAAGCTGGGACATCAATCTTCTCCTGTCTAGATGCACTCTATCTAGAACTTACACCACCACCTCTCATGGGTCTCCAGCTTGCAGACCGTTCGTTGGTCATGGGACTTCTCAGCCGCCATAATCATACTGATTTAAAAAACTAAATATATATATATATATATATATATATATATACACATATATATATTCTGTGGAGCTCTGACTAATACAGTATCTTAATGGAAGGAAGGTCAAGAACTGCTAATCTAAGACTCAACACAAAGTTATCTCTCTGTGATACCTACGGGCAGAGTTTCACATGCCCTCTGCTATATTCCCACAACTGGTCTTTGATTCAGTCTTTCAACACATACTTACTGAGCACCTAATAAGAGGCACACGTGATTTCAAGCACTGATAAGAGACCAGTGATGAACTGACTAAAATCCTCACCTTCTGGAACTTGCATTCAACTGGGGGAGACTAACAATAAATAGAAAAAAAAACATGTAAAATAAATGGTATGCTATAAGACGATGAGATGAAAAATTGAGCAGGAAATGAAACTAAAGAGTGCCAGGCAGGGGCGAGAAGTGATGATGGTCAGTGTTAAACAGGATTGTGAAGGAAAACTCCACTGAGATCTTGGCATTTAAAGCCCAGTGGAGATGAGACTTTGAACCACAAGAGCATCTCAGGGAAACAGACAGAAGGATCAGCAAGTACAAACTGTCCTCAGGTAGGAATGTCACATTGTCTTTATATTAAGTTGACAGGCCCCTGACGTCAGGAAGCACACCTTCAGTGAGAGTAATAATTAACATTTATTGAGTACTAGTGTCAGGCACAAGTACTTTACAAGCATTATCTCACTTAACCCTCATACCCTTGTGAAGTAGGTATATTATACACCCAATTTACAGATGAAGAAACTCATAGTATCATTTGTCCAGTATCTCACAGGCAGAAAGTGGCAGAGCTGGAAATTGAAGCCTGATCAAGGGACTCCCAAGTATAGGATCTTAACCCTTTGCTCTAAAGACTCCACCTTTAGTTTCCCATCTTTAGAATTCTAGCTCCTCGCAGATGCTCAATAAATGTTTTTTTAATGGAAACCTACACTGAGACTTACTCAAAGAAGTTGTGTCCATAGTAAATCCAGTGGTCTGTTATAAGGATGTATAACTTTATTAACAGAGCTTCGTTTGTTTGCTGTCTTTAAAACAGAGATAACTTCAAGAATAAATATTCCATGATGGCCCCACCACGCTAAGCACTGCAGATCTATTTCAACTACACAAGGGAATAAACTAGCTGACCAGGTCTTATTGGAATTTACTCACTGAAGCTTAAAATGTAATTTGCTGCCCCTCTTGCTTCAACATTTGACTTTAGGTTTGTTTAATTCAATTCAGCAATCATTTCCTAAAATACATAGCCAAGAGCGGCCAGTGATAGAAAAACAGGGAACATGGAATCCCCTGCCCTCACATCGCCTACAATCAGGCCACGGAGAAAGCTCAGCCTGCAGATGACAGCAATACAGCGGCAAACACAAATTAGCTGTCACCATGAAGACCGACTTAGCACAAGTCCTACAGCTGTGTACGAAGGGAATTCTTTTCTAGTTCACTTAACAGGTCTGTTGACCATATTGAGGGGAAGGATGTGGTTACCGAGTATAAGGGATAGTTTGCAACCTTCCATTTGTTTAGTCCAATAATATATCTAAAAGGCACATCTAAAGTCTCCACAGAAAACAAACTTGAAGGAAGTTTAGAAATATTGCTGAAAATCATCCACTTTCTTTTTGTTTACAATTCAAACCATGAAATAAACTGTCTATTCAGTTGTGATAGTATACCATCAGGCCCTTTTTCTTTCTAGAGGTGCTGAAAGTTGAAATTTCTATCATTGGCCAAATAAAATCCAAAGGATACAGAATGGAGAACCTGGTTTTCTCAAGCCATGTCTCTGTCTCTCTCAAAATACAAGTACTAATCTCAGGTTTTCTTCTTCCAGGGAAATGAAAGGAAGCCAAGTAGTCTACACAGAACCTTCTCACGTACAGAAGGAAGCAATAAAGTCATGCTGTGCCTGCAGCTCTGACACTGATGCGGAACTAGCCATGCCCTTAATTTGCTTTAGGCTAATTAGAATTAAATTCTCAGAGATGACAGCATGCCCGGGTCTGGTGTAGGTGAAAACCCCAATGACTTTAGGAGGGTTGTGTCTGTAGGAGCTCTCGGCACTGGGGCCTGACTACGGCAATGGTCCACTTATCACTGCCTGGCCAGAGTTCTAGATATGAAACAGCACTGACATTATAACATCTGAGGACATGGCTGGGCCTCCTGATCACATGTGATAGCTCTCTATTTAATGGACAGGAGAGATACAGGTCATTTCCTATGCAGTCGAATTTGACTTTAAGACACACTCCCTCCCTCCCTTCCCAAACATAAGCCACTGCAGTCTCACCCTCACCCAAAACCAAGCTTCAAGTAAGAAGGAGGGAGCCCCTATAAGCTATAAAGAAGCCCCCATATGTGTAGCCTCCTGATAAGAACTGGGAGTTTGTGGTATGGCCTTGAAGGCTACACAGAAGTGGCAAGGAGGCAAGGCTTAAGCAGCTGGTTTGGACGTGTGAAAGGTTCTCCAGAATTTGGGGAGCCTAGTGTAGCAAACTGTAGGCCACTGGCCCAGACATCTGGGTTGCATCTGTGAAAACTGGGGCAGCTGCTAAGTTTTCCCACTGCTCAGGGACTAGCTCACCTGCACTGGGCAAACGAAAGCCCTGGGGGCAAAGCAAGGACAAGAGCTAGCCAAACCACTGGGCACACCTCTGAGGGACCACAGGGTCCCTGGAGGAGCCCGTAGGTGTGGGCCTAGCCCCAGGACACTGCTCGGTGTGACTGATACACAGGGTACTGAGAAAGGGACAGGGAGGAACAGAAGACTGAGTCTCAGGAAGACAGCATGGCTATAACTTCAGGGATTCCTAAATTTAAAGTACAAGGACCCCCTTTCAGCTAAAAGGAAGGTCAGTGCTTCACCCTTAATAGTGTTCATGGTTTAGCTCTGTTCCTTCACAGGTAGATTTAAAGCCCTCGAAGGCTATTTCTCCTTGCAGCTTCAGTAGTGAGTAGTGCTGGGACCACGTATCATTCTAGACTCTTCCATTTCGGGAAGAAGCGGTTATACACAGAGCTCCGCTCTACTGCCATCTGGCCCTCTGAGGATAAGCCTCTGTCAGAATGTTCTAAGAAAAAATTATGGCTCTTTTAAGAAGCTTCTGATAAATATAGTTCTAAACTTTCGGGAAGCAGGCAGAAGTAAGTAAAGAAAGTCATCATTCTGTGTGGTTAAAATAATCAGTAACTACAACTTTGAGGAATAAGAGAAGCCACAGAGAAAAGACATTTTGTTCTCGTTAGAAAACATGTTCACTATGAGGAGTCCATGAACCCCAAAGCCACATGGGGGACTCAGGCTTGGGGCCAGGCCCTGCCTCTAGCATGCTCTGACTAGCTCTGTGACCCTAGCAGGTCAGGCAACCTCTCTGGGCTTCATTTCTTCACCTTTAAAGTGGGGAAAATGCATTACACAGGATTAATGCTCACAAAAGTATTAGTTGTTGTTACATTAGAGGTGGTGTCTTGCTCTCCTCCAGCTGTAAAAATCCAGCCGAGAGAGAGAGAGAGAGAGAGAGAGAGAGAGAGAGAGAGAGAGAGAGAGAGAGAGAGGTGGAGGGGGGCAATTACTTGCCCTCATGAAAAGGAGAGAGAGGATCTGAAATGTCAGAAATAAGTCATCTCTAGGTGAGAATTAATAAAGAGGGGGAAAAGTGCATTCTCTCTGAAAAGTTGTAAAAAAGAAGTCAAGGTTTTTTTTTTTTACCAAAACAGCTGTACAAGCTGAAGGGAACCGGCAGGGAGCCTGGGCTGGTGCCTCTGGACATGTAGACCCCAGGCGTGGGGGGAAAGTCAGTCTCACCTGATGAGGATATGAAAGGCCAAGCGTACCTGAGGTCATGAAAACTAATAGAATACAATTTACACCTAGTTATATTTCTATTTCTAAACTTGCTTTAAAAGACCTAGCACTTCTTTGACTATAATGATTAGAAATTATTAAAATAACATGCCACTTAGAAGTTTATTTTAATGCAAAAGTTGCATAGAGACCCTGTCAACCCCATCCTGCTAAGTAATAGCAACTAACAGCAACAATAATTTTAAAGCACTTGCAATGTGCCAGGCAGCCCTAATAGCCTTCCAAGCATTAACTCAATTCTTATAACTATCCTACAGGATATATGGTATAATGCTCCCCATGTTATATGAATGTATGGTTTTTTTTATAAGTGAACTGATGGACAAGCAGCCCTGAGGCGTGATCAGGTGTATTGATGTTGGATGGTTGCTGGACTTTTCACGATGATCACGTCTTTAGGTATATAAATGCTGAATGACTATAGTGTGTATCTTAGCTATATTTTAATAAAAATCTTAAAAACAAGCCATGAGATCAACTCTTCTGTGGCTTTTCCAAAGACACAAAGCTTACTCTCCTCTGCTCACTCGGGGGTCCTCCCCGAAAGCCAACCTGAGGATGGAGAGACTGATAATGATTCCCACCTTCGCTTCAAGCAGCAACGAGGCTGCGTGTATCTACAGCAAGTAGCAGAATGAAAATGTAAAAACCAAAAGCAGTGACAGAATAAAAAGATGATGCTCCTTCCATCGCATCAAGACTACTCATATTGCCATGACAAAGCCTCCATCCATCCAGACCATGCTGTGTTTGTACAGACTGGGAATTCAGGGTACTTGTAGACAGGTAGGATGGCCTCCTAGGACTATTCAGGGCAGCACCTAGTGTAAGTTACATGCGTAACCTGTCGATATGGGTTTCCCACCCTTAACCAGCCCCAGGAACAGCAAGCTAGCTTCAGTCCTTTAAGTGCTATTTGTTATTCAAATCACTTCGCCTCAGAAGTGAAACAAAACAGGCAAAAAAAGACTCCCCAGACGCTCAGCCCCATCCCAGGCAAGACCACAGATGCCCAGCGAAGGGAAGAGATTGACCCCCAAGGCCAGTGGCCAAACTGGGGCCACTCCACAGGTCTCTTAACTCTCACCTGCTTCACAGAACTGTAAGGAGGCTACAGCAAAATCATTCATTCACAGGGGCATCTCTGGGAAAGTTAAAATCAAAGTTCTTCAAGTGAGTGCCGGTGGCGGTGGTGGTATTATTTAGAAACGGTTCTGAAGTCAGGATGTATTTATAGACAGTAATTTAAATCCCTTCCTGGTGATACTAGGACGTGATGCCATATTTGTAGAGAACAGAGCTCTCAGCTGCAAAGGCCCTCCAGGCAAGGAAACCAAGCTGCAGCTCCCCAGGCCAGAAAGCAGATGGTCAAGGGAAGCTGCCAAAAGGGTGGGACTGCTAAGTGGCCCAGATCTAAGTGGAGGGCTGAGGACATCAGGCTTGGCTCAGGAGTCCTGGGATCACAGAGCTCTGACCGGGAGGGGACCCAGGGATCATGAAGCCCACACCCCTCACCTTATAGATAAAGAAAAAAAGGTGCAATGAGGACTCCTTTACCCGTGAAACATGGATTCCAATTCTCCCTTCCCTGGCCCCTGGTGACCCCTCACCTACTTCTGTCTCTATGAATTTAACTACTCATATAAGCAGAATTATACAGCATGTGTTCTTGGGTGTCTGGATTTTTTCACTTAGCGTAATGTTTTCAGGACTCATCCATGTCATAACCTATGACAGAATTTCGTTCCTTTTTCTGGATGAATAATATTCCACTGTGGGTATATACTATATTTTGTTTATCCATTCACCTGCCAATAGACACTGGAGATGTTTCCACCTTTTGGCTATTGTGAATAGTGCTGCTATGAACACTGGCGTATGAGTGTCTATTTGAGTCCCCAGCCTGCAGTATTTTAAAAATTGTGTTTTTAACAAACTCTTAGACAGCATTTACCATGTGCCAAGCACGGCCTGTTACAAACATGACCTCATTTAATTCTCATAACTCCTGTATGGGAGGAACTACTATTATCCCATTTTGTAGAGAAGGCAACAGAGGCACAGAAAAGTTAAGTAACTTGCACAGCATTACAAAGTGACTTGCCAAAGCTGGATTCAAACCCAGGACGTGTGGGTCAGGGTGGCTAGGGGGACAGAGCAGGGACAAGAAAAGCAGTGGTTATAATAAATGGGGCTTCCGATGGCTTCCTCCTAGGATAAAAACTGAAGTCTTTCCAGTGGTCTAGGAAACCCGTATATTCTGCACTGCTGTCTCTCGCTTCAAGGTGTCCCCAATCCCATTTCCTACCGATGCCTCCACTCACTCACTCCCCTGTAGTCACAGAGCTTTTGTTGTTCCTCAGACATGGCAGGTAGACTCCACCCCAGGGCTTTTGCGCTTGCTTTTTCTCTGCCTGGGACACTTGCACACCAATATTCCCAATAGCCTTCACTTACTCACCCCCTTGAGGTCATTTCTCAAGTGTTACCTTGTCAAACAAGGTCTTCCCCCACACTTTACTCACAATCACAACCCTCAGCCCAACACTCCCTGCCCCCACCCACTTCCCCGTCTCATTTTGCTCCAGAGCACTTATAGGCTTTACATTTAACATACTGCAGGCTTTTCATTTGTTTCTTGACTGCCCCTCATACTAGAATATAAACACCAGGCTGAGCGGCCCCCACTGTAACCTCAGTATTTAGAACATGGTAGCGGGCTCTCAACAATGAGTAGCTGAATGCATGAATACATAGCATCCACCAGCACTTAACAGTTTACAAAGCTTTTCCATGAATATCATCCCCTGGTTTTCATTAAAACAAAAACAAAAACAACATTATTGATATCGGGGGTGGGAGGGCAGTAGATGGGGGAGATGGGTTGTTTCTGTGCAAAGGGTGAAAAGGATAACTATTGCAATGTTTGTACACCTGAAACTAACAATAAAAAATAAATTAATTAAAAAATAAAATAAATAAATAAAACGTGATTTTAAAACAAAAAACAAAACAAAACAAAACTGAAAATGTCTTAGAGGAATCGCACCATGAAGGTCAGACTTCATGTCTCCCACTGGTCCAGGAGCAGGTCCTGGTGGTCCCAGGCACAGCCTGTCCTTTCCGGGGGGAACTAGGGAGCACAGGGCCACAAAACAGCCCCAGATGCCAGGTCTGATCCTGGAGCCCTGGGAGCACGCCCACCTGCCTCAGGGAGACACGGTGTCCTGCCCCTCGCTAGTGAAAGCCTGCAGGCAAAACCACGTTTCAGAATCAGAAATCTTCTTCCATTTGCTTCAGTCTACCACCAAATCTAGGGCACTGGTGTGCAAGGCAGACAATCACTCAGACACTCCCGGTTTTAAACACTCCTATATTATTGTTACTTGCCCAGCTTTAGCTGCAGAAATGTACTGCGCTGTCTTCTCCGGAGCATCAGCTGGAGCCCAAAAGACAGATCTCACAATAAACAAGGGAGTATCACATCCCCAAATGTGTGTTTTATTCTCCACCTGGATTGTTCTCAGATAGCACCTGACCAAATGTCCACCCCTTTTCAGTAAAAACTAGCCAAACAGCACCTTTGCAATGAAGCTTGGTCTGAATCAACACCTTCCCCTGCCTTGCTGCCCCCCTCTATAACTAATAATCTCTTCTCAATGAATTCCCGCAACATTTTGTACCGTTATTACCACAGTCATCATGCCCTAACGCTTCCCAAACTTTTGGCTGTGTATCTTGATCACCTACTACATATATAAACCCTTTCTAAGTAAGGGAACATGGGTATGTCCTGAGACATCCAGCGCAGTCCTAGCACAGAGCTGGCACTCAGTAATTGATTTCTGAATGAATGAACAAACCAACCATTGGCTACTGGGAGGAGCGTGACAAGCTATGTCTGATACCCTTATCCTCAGCCTGGATTCCTGTAATAGCCATCCAGCCAGGGCTCTCTGACCCAATCTGACCTGCACGTTTCTATCAGCTAAAGAAATCTGAAAGACGAACACACCCATTCCAGAAACCCGGATGTCATCTTTGGTTTCATTCCTCCTTCTCCCTCATCTCCCCCAATACAGACAATCATAGAGTCCTATTCATTTGGCCTCTGTTTGTTTCCAGAACCAGTCCAATTCTCTCCATCCGTTCTGACGCCATAGGTAGTCTCACCTGGATCGCTGCACCAGCTGCCCTCACTGACCCCTTGCCTCCAAGCCTGCCCCATCTAATTTATTCTCCATGCTGCAACTCGATTGTTCTCCCTAACAAGCCATTCTGATGGCACTCCTCCCCTGCTCAGGCTCTTCGATGACAGAGTCCACGCTCCCCAGGGGGCACACAAGGCCCTCGGGACTGGCCCTGGCCTGTTTCTCCTGCTCTCTCTAGCCCTGCCTTCACACATACCTACACTCCACTGCAGCCACACCGGACAACCTGAATTCCTCAGACCTGCCAGGTCTGTCTGTCGTACTGCCTGTCTTCCACGTGGACTGGTTCCTCTGCCTGAACTGCCGTCTCCTCCCACAGTCCTCCTCTTCCCCCCTTTACACCTGGCCAACTCCCTCCGTTTGCTTCATTGTGAGGCTGTTCTCTGAGCTCCCAGCCAAGGTGGCCTATTCCCAAGCATCCAGTGGGCATCTCCATTGTATTCACCCTTGCGGGCAGGGGTGAGTCCCGTGAGGGCAGGGACTCCCTCAATTTCGACACCAAATTCCCAGAACCTACCTGGCCCTATGCCTGGCGCTAATAGGAACCCCACATATGATTACAAAGTGACTGGAAATTCGATCAGCCCCTGAGGAGGCAGCTTCTGAACAAGGGTGAGACCACCTGTTATCGCCCCTACTGACAGCTAACTCCCTACCCCCTTCATACCATTGGGGCTCTCTGCTGAAAGGCAAATGTTAAAACAAATCTAAATTCTTCCCCTTAAAATAAACAAAAGACAAAAGAAGTCATATACAGGATGTTCACAGAGACGCTGCTGGGGACAACCTACATATCCAACAATAGAAGAACTGTTAATTCAAAATAATGTACATTAACTTAGGAAAACTTATATAATTATCAGTAGGCAATATTGTAAAGTAAAAAGAATAAGGGACTTGGGGTCCAAAAGTCTGGCTTTAATTGCTTGCTGTCTGTACGCCCTGAGCACATCACTTAATGACTCTGGCAGTTCAGTGAAACAGGAGGACTCTCATTTACCATGTGGGTTGCAGTGATAATAAAACAACACAATGGATATAAGGAAGTTTTTACATTTTAAAGCACTATGCAAATACCAACTCATTCAAATTATGATTATGATGATTATTACAGAAAAAATGTTTATGATACAACATGAGCAAATCCACATATGGTAGTCACCCCTATTCTGGCGGGGGGGGGGATTCCTTCCTGAGACCACGGAGAGTACTGAACCCTATTTGTATTATGCTTTTCCTATACATGCATACCTATGATAAAGTTTAACTTATAAATTAGGCACAGTAAGAGACTAACACCAATAACTAATAATATAGAACAATTATAAAAATACACTGCAGGGTCAGCAGAGTGGCGCGTTGGTTAAGAGCTCGTTTGGGACACCAGCTCTGAGCAGCAGCCCTGGTTCGGATCCCACATGAGGGCCAGTGACACTGCACCCTCTACAGCTAAGATGCTGAACAACGGCTCGACCTGGAGCTGGGCTGCCGTGAGTCATCAGCGATGGTGTAGCCTGCAGTGGGCTGCCATGGGCTACCGTGTGTGGCCAGCAGCCAGCGTGAGTGGCCAGCAGCCGGTGTGAGCTGCCAAGAGCTGTCGTGAGTGGCCATCCAGAGACCGGCGACCAATCTGCCTCACCCGGGAAGAGCACAATGATAATACCAACATGGGCCAGTGAAGCAACGTCCTCCACAACTAGACTGAAGAACAAAAGGACAGCAACTTGTCTGTTGTTCTCCTCCCCCAATTCTCCAGTGCTGTTCCCATCCCCCAATTCCCCAATAAAATCTTTAAAAAAAAATACACTGCAATAAAAGTTATATGAATGTGGGCTCTCTCGATGGCTACTTAATAGCCAATGGGCAAGTAGCATACACAGTGTGAATACACCGAACAAAGGGGTGACTCACACCCCAGAAAGGACAGAGCAGGATGGCGAGAGAGCTCATCACACTGCTCAGAATTGCATACAATTTAAAACTCTTGAATTGTTTATTTCTGAAAATTTTCAGTTAATATTTTTTGAACCATGGTTGGCCATGGGTAACTGAGACCATGGAACATGAAATCACAGGTAAGGTACAAATATGTGTACAACTATGTAAATTATGTATACATTTAGATAAAGACTGGAAGGAAGTAGGCAGAAATGAAAAGTTATTGATTAGGGTAGGGGTCAGCACACACTTTCTATAAAGGGCCACATAGTAAATGTCTCAGGCTTTGTTGGCCATACAGTCTGTCACATTTATTTAGCTCTGCCCATTGTAGCCCAAAGCAGCCACAGACAAGACATTAACAAATAAGCATGTCTGGGTTCCAATAAAACTTTATTTATGGACACTGAAATTGGAATTTCATATCATTTTCACAGGTCACAAAATATTATTCTTCTTGTTTGACTTTTTTCAACCATTTCAAGATATAGACACCCGCTGAGCTCACAGGCCATACAAAAACTGGTGGTGGGCTGGATCTGACCTAACAGGCCAGTTTGCTGTTCTTTGGGTTATGGTATGTATAGTAAACTATTTTCTTTTATTATAATTGTCTTTACTGTTGTTACATGATTTTTATATTTAAAGAGAAAAAAGAAAGGATACCATGAATTCCCTAGGGTCTGCCAGAACTATCCAAAATTGACGCAGCTCAGGTTCAAACATGAGTCAGCTGGCCCTCCCTTCCTCTGCAAACTCATGTCCATCACAGCCCCTGAGTTAGCCTCATCTCTCCTTGGAGACCCCAGTACATGACTTGCTGATTGATTCTTCAGTTCCCTTCTAATGTGTTAACCCTGACAGCCCAAATCTGACTAATTTCCTCAACACCAAACTCTGGGCTCCCTTCTCCAAGGTGCTTCCGTTAGTGACCACAAACCAAATAGATCACTCTTTTGTTTTATTAAGTAATTTGATTATAGATCTTTTAACACTGTTCCCAGTCATTACCTCCCAATATATGCTCTCTCCCAACACCACAGCAAGATCGAGGGCAGGACCCGTGTTTTCTGCTACTGTTCTACCTACTACAGCATCTCCTAGAGGACTCTACACACCACAGCAATTCATAAAGTTAAGTAAGTGGTGAAAAGAGAACCCAGTCAACGAACGGGTGCACTAGTAGATAGTCCAGGTTCCTGCTGTTTTCAGTACTGCTGTGATCAGTGCTCTCTGCCACAATTAGCCATACTGCCCATTATAATTGTTCATCAGATCATTATTTTGCAACATTCCAAGCTGCTGCAAAAGTAATTATATTCTGTGCACAGAGCCGCTCACCGCAATTACAGGCCTTAGTTACAGACAACATTACGAGATAACCTTATATAAATACACCATGAATCAATCAGCGGAGTACACGTAGGCTTTGTTAAAAGAAAAATGGTGAACCCACCCTCTGAAGCCTGCTTTAATCAAACACAGTATTCTGAAAACAGAAGTCAGTGAGGAAAAGATTATCAAGCCACACAGACACAGGAGAACAAGAACAAAAGCAGATGTGTAACTAGGAGGCAAGTTTCTTAGCCTGGTACTTGTACTCCTAGCTCCAGGTAACAGAATCCCTTGTTGTCCTCCCTGCCGAGCACCACCTATTGCTTAGCAGGGGGAGAGCAAGTGGGAAGCTGACAGCAGCTAAGAGGCGTGATCAAAAACTATGGTGAGTTTGGGGAATATAATCAATAATGTTGTAAAGATTTTGTAGGGTGTCAGATGGGCACTTGTATCATTAGGGAGACCACTTCATGGATGGTGTCGATGTCTGACCACTGTGCTGTACACCTGAAGCTGAAACTGAAAAATATTGAATGGTAACTATAATTTTATATATATATATATATATATATACACACATACATACATATATGTTCACAGGATGTGGAGTACAGCAGCATAGGAAATAGAGTCAATGGAATTGTAACAGCTATATACGATGTCAGAGGGGTAGTAGATTGGGGGAGGGGGTTATCACTTTGTAAGTGGTGTAAATGTCTAACTATTACATTGTTTTATACACCTAAAACTAATAAAAATAAATAAATAACAATAATAATAAAGTTTGGTGAATGCTGCTGCTGAGTGCTGTCCAATGGAAAGGCAGGGATCTTCAATATGGGAAGTGGTGCCTCGAACCTTAGTGACAGTGTGTGACAAGTTCCAACTTGTTCGGTGCAGTCAATTGGGTGTGAGCTACGGTTGAGAGAAGGTGTTTTCAAGTGTGCCCTAAATCATCCTCTATCATGACAATGCTCTATGTCACACATTGCTTCTCGTATATGGTAATTTCTGTCAAATAAAAACATTACGGTGTGTCCTCATCCACCTTATTCACTGGATCTGGCACCGTGTGACTTCTGGCTCTTCCCCAAAGTCAAAATGATTCAGGACATCGAGGCAGCCACGACAATGCAACTAAAGACCCTCACGAAAGAGGACTTCCAGAACTGCTTCAGAAAGAGGCAAGAACAATGGGATAAGTGTGTTCGAAGTGAGGGGGAGTATTTTGAGGGGGATTAACAGCAATGTGTCTTTTACTATAATCAGTTTTTTTATTTAAATATTCACCATATTGCTTGATCACACCTCGTATTTCCTCACTTCTAAGGAGTCCGTTCATCTCTAGGCAGACCCTGAGCTAGTGCCCCAGAATGTTGCTTGTACTGGCTGCCACTGATGAGACTAATAAATAGCGTGCTAAATACTGTGCTAAGCGCTTTGTGTGCATCGCCTCATTTTACATTCATGGTAACTCCATGAAGTGGGTATTTTATCCTCATTTCAATAAGGATGTAGGAACAGCTGACAAACACTGATTTGAGAGATCTACTTCTTAAATCACCCCAACGTGCCAGGCACTGCGCAGGCCCTGGGGATTCAATGTTAAACAAATCAGACAAGCTCTACCTTCATGGAACTCACCTTCTGGTGGGAGAGACAAAAAAATAAACCAAAAAAAAAAAAGTTAACAAGATAATATCTGAATGTGTAAAGTGCTATCAAGGACATAAATTGATTACATGGGTAAAGAACCATTTTTAATGAAAACGGGGGTGGGGGGAGGGAAGGCAAGCTTCCCCAGACAACCTCAGCCTAAACGTGCAGTGAGAATCTCTGCAGACTCAAACAGCACACTCAGGGGTCTGAGGTTATTACAGCAACCCCATGAGGGGCAGGCCCCATATGGGTGTGCAGGGTGAAAAGGAAGAGAAACGGAAGCCTGTGCGATCATGAAAGCTGGAAAAACATACCAAGGAAAATACAGATAGGGTTTGTAAAGCATAGGATCCAGTGGAAAAAGTGAAACGGAGACACGTTAATGTATGTCTAAGAGAATGTTCTCGGTGCTTTACCAGCACGCTGTACATGTAATTTATGTCACAGGGCAGGGCTGCTGTGCCATCTGCTAGTAACCTGTTGGTTTAAGCTACCTGGCAGAAGCATTTTCTTTCCAGATATCCTGCTGGTCACGATTCTAAGGGTTAATAGGATAAGTTTCCCTCAAGTATAGAAAAGCGTATTAGTCATGGGATAAAAACTAGTAGATTATGCTTTTCCTGTAATGGAGAAATTTTATTAAAATATCAAAGCATTATTGTAACTATTGACTAGTTATTGTGTATAAAAAGAAATAGGTTGTTCAGGAAAAGGAAAAAGCTACGCAGCTACCTCAGTACAAGCAGAATAACTCGCAAACTGAACTGGGGCCACCTCCCCTGCACCCTCTTACATGAAATCAGCTATACGCCTTGGTCTTCCTCCTCATCTCTTTATCTCACCACTCTTAGGGCCATAGCTGAGGATTATCACTTCCCAGGGGTGTACTAATTGTAAAACCTCAAACACTGCCATACTCATCTTCCACCACAAGCCCCTCTCAGCTCATTCATACCTTTATTCCCACTTCACTGGTCCTTCAAACATATTGCTAGAAGCCCTTAATTTTCTCTAAATCTCTTGTATCTGTAAGACATGGCTTATTTTTGCTCTTGTTTATACCTTCTGTTATTTTCAGGATGAATCTCACTCAGCAAAGCTTTGTCAGTTTTCTGATTCTCTTCAAAGAACCAACTTTTGATGATGCTCTTGCCTCTGTATTTTTTCTTAATGCTTCTGCTTTCCTGTTTATTATTTGCCTACTGCTTTTTAAAGATGTATTCAGTTGTTTTTTTACTATCGTAAACTGAGTGCTTATCTCATTAATCTTTCTTCTTTGCTAATAGAAGTATTTAATATTTTAAATTGCCATCTAATTCATATCTGAGCTTTGTTCTACACATTTTCATATATAGTATTTTTACCACCTTAACAGCCTAAACATTTTCTGATCTCCATTATTAGTTCTTCTGTGACTGATAAGCTATTCAGAGCATTGTATACTTGAACCAGCTCACACCAGCTCAAGGGAGCAATTGTTAAATTTTCAGGAATCTTGAGAGCTGGTTATTAAACACAGTCGCCATTAAAAATTAAATTAGGTAAACTTAAAATTAAAAGAAATATATTAAAAGCAAAGTAATAAATAGTCAAAACACATTACTTTCTATTTTGGTCCACTTTACTACTATATATGCTCTCAAGGTTATTTACTTCTATGGTGCTGGGATGGTGAAAATATTACACAATTATGTGTTATTATGCATCTCTTCCCAAGTGATACTCAATGCCCTCGTGTTGGTAGCCTGAAATCAGCTATAGAGGAAGCATTTATACCATGGAAATTAGCAAACGCTATAAATCAGGATTTTTTTTTCTTCTAAAGAGTGAGTTGTTAAATAATTATATATACAGAGGGTGCAAAATAAATGTATACAGATTTTAAGAAAGGAAAAGACTATTAAAATTGTAACATTCAATATACATATACGGAAAACAAAAGATGAATACCAGTCACATTTGACTTTTGCAATTACAAAAGGTGCTCAAAGTGGTTACCATCAACGTAATTTTAATACAGTTTTTTCCTTTCTTAAAATGTGTATACATTTTTTTGGATATATATATATATATATATACATATACACACACACACACACACTCACACACACACATATACACACACATATATATTCTAGTATATATTATTTTATAACTTAAAGGAGCTTTAAAATGCTATATACTGAGAGAAATGGGGGGTGTAGAGTCCATCCAATCCATTACTGGGTCTTTAACAGAGGTGACGAGAAGCATGGGGTCAAGGGAAAGTACAGAAAGGACCCACTGGTCCTTAGAAATCCACTCGGGTGCAAATGCCTGTGACCCTATTTAGGCACTCGAAGTTCTACTTATGCTCTGTTAGCTCATGCTCCTTATCCAACCATAAAGCAGTTTTCTTCCTATTATTTTTCCCAAAACACCACCCACCAAGTTCTAATAATAACATCATACATCTGAATAGTGCTTGATGGATTATGAGGCATTTTTATATACAGCATCTCTTAATACTAGCAAAGACCCAGTGAGGTGTATATTATCATGGAGAAGACTGCCTCCCATTTTGGCATCTGGGACTTGCAGACCAGATCATGTTTCCCCGTAGTCTTTGTCAATTTAGACACCAATTCTGTCCCGGCTCCATCTTTGTAATTTCAGGCTACGAAGTTTTAATCTATTTGTCGGTCCTCATCTAAAAACCTCTCCATCTCTTTAATGATTTTCAGTTGCCCTAAAGTAACTTCTATAAAGGCATATTTATACACTGGGGGAAAGGCAAAGATAAAGCCCGGCTTTTAACAAAGAAGCTGTCAAAATTGGCAAGCTAGTTTGTTTTCTGATGAAGACAGTCATTGTAAGAGGCAATAAAATGAGGAATTGATTTTTTAAATTCTCTTCTCACTGCAGTAGAAAATTATCATTAGGGTAACAATCATTTCAGTTACAGAACACAATGAAATTTTGCTTGCTTCATTGGTAAAGTCTATATCTGCCAGGCAAGTGTGCAGTAAAGTTCAAAGGAAGGCTGGAATGTATTCGCAGCATAATGAGTCTAGGTGGTTCCTCAAGTGAGAAAAATTTCAGCCTAAAATCTTAAAAACAAAAAACCTCTATGACAAATTCTATAGCCTTGCTACTGACTTGAATTTGGTCTCATCTCTCTCTTTTTCCATTCACTGCTAAATGTCTCAAAAAAAAAAAAAAAACCAAAAACAGTTACACTGGCTGTCTGCCTCCCATCTACTTAATCCTCTATTCTTTAACATCTCGCATCCATCATCTATTTCATGTGCTCTCACAGGTCACAGTGATGCCTAATTATCAAGTTCAACAACTTTTCCTCATTCTCTAGCACCCACTGCATATGATTCCCATATCTACACTTTTAGTTCAACTGTTCTCCAAACTCCTATATACTTATTTCATTCTGACCTTTGGATATCTCAACCTGGACACCAAACTCAATGTATCCAAAAGGGAAATAACATAACTTGAATACCTTTATTTCAGATGCATGCCAATAACATAACAAAAAAAGAGATCTTTTTTTTTCCTGCCTGTGGCCCCTACACTTAGCCTCTTTGTAGCTACACTCTTTTTCTGTTAATGGAATCACCATCTACTGAGACACAAATTCATTGCCAACAGAGACTCTTTTCTCTCTCAAACTCATATCCTAATTAATCACCAAATCATGTCAATTGAACCTATAGAACAAAACTATGTATCCATCTATCTATCCTTTCTTTCTTATTCAAAATTTAAATGCCTCCAGTACCTTTTTGTCATTGTTTTTTCCTCACAGTGCCATATTTGTTTTATTTTGACAATTTTATAGCAAGAGTAATAGAATTTTTGAAAAGGTAAAAAAGTCAACTATAATTTCATCAACTAGAGTTAACATTCTCTTCCAGTACAGGCCCAGTATACATATTTTTACACAATTTAATTATAGCAAACATATAATTATAAGGCCTGTTTTCTTTTATTATGAGAATATTATACATATTTATCCATGTCAGTCTTTGTAGCAATTTTTAAATAAAAACATCATATTTCATCATTTTTAATATTAACCATTTCAGGTAGTTTGTAGACTCCTTGGAATATTCTACACACAGAATAATTTCATCTGCTAATAAAGACAGCTTTACTTCCTTCTCTCCAATTTGAATGCCATTAACCCCTTCCTTCCTCCCTTCCTTCTAAATCTTAGGGATAAAACATCCAGTTTTATCACCATTATGATGTTAGGTGTAAATGTTTCATACATGCTCTTTATCAGGTCCAGGGATTTCCTTTCTATTCCTAGTTGTTGAGAGTTTTTATCATGGATGGATGTTGTATTTTATTGAATGTTTTTTTTTGTTTTTTGCATCTATCCAGGTGATCATTGTTCTTTATTCTATTAATATGATGTATTACATTAATTAACCTTTGGATGTTAAGGCAACCATGCATTCCTGGGGTGAAAAGTCCCTCTTGATCATGGTGAATAATTCCTTTTATATGTCAGATTTGATTTGCTAATAATTTATTAAAAGTTTTGTGTCTGTGTTCATGAGATATTGGCCTATTGTTTTCTTATAACTGTGTTTTATCAGAGTACTACAAGTCTCAGGGATAAAAGTTTTTATGTATTCCCTCTTCTTATATTTTTAAGAGTTTGTGCTATTATTGTCATAGATATCACATCTAAATATGTTGTACACTAAACAATACATTATTATAATTATTGCTTTATACAATCTTATGTCTTATAAGGAAATTAGGAGAACAAATAATAAAATATACATGTTTAGAAGTCTTTTTTACTAACCCAAATAGTTACAATTTCTGATGCCCTTCATTTATTCGTCTGCTAGCAACCAATTCCTCCAGTCTTTGTTTATGGGGAATGTTTTTATTTTACTTTAATCTATGGTAGATAATTTTGATGGGTATAGGACTCTTGGATGAATTTGGCTGAATAGAATTTTGGTTTTGATTTTAATTTTAGCACTCTGAATACGTCATTCCATTGTTTCCCAGCCTCCATTGTTTTAGATGAGAAGTCAGCTTTTCATTTATCAATAAGCCCATTAGTCATTTTCTCCTGCAGCTTTCACGATTTTCATTTTGTCTTTTGTTCTGTTCATTTTTCTTCAGTCTTTTTTTCTCTGTTCTTCAGGTTTGATCATTTATTGACCTATCTTCAAATTCATTTAAGGTTCCTTCTGCCATTTTGAATCTGCAATTTAGCACCCTCCTCATGTATTTTCATTCCAATTATTGTACTTTTCAACTCCAGAATTTTGATTTAATTCTGTTTTATAATTTCTAGTTCCTTATTTGTTGACTCATTGCTGTAATACTCTCCCTTAATTCTTTAGACATAGTTTCATTTAGTTCTTTGAACGTGTATGTAACTTCTTTGAAGGCTTGGTCTGCTACACTCAGTATCTGGGGACGCCAAGAGAGAGTTTCTATTGACTGCCTTTTTCCTGAGTATGGATCACAGCTTACTGTTTCTTTGTATGCCTCATCATGTTTTGCAGGAAACTGGATATTATAGATAAGATAACCATCGTAACCCTGGATACTAACTTTCCTCACCTTAAGGCTATTGTTGTATGTTAGTTTAGTAACTTGCCTCAGGGAAATTTGGGAAATCTGTCTCCCTCATTATATGTGACCATGATGTCTCAGCTGGTTTTTAAAAAAACTGTTGTTATTATTATTGCTTTTATTTTTAAGCTGGACTTTTAAGGTTCACCCCTCTGTCTATATAGCTTGGTAGTCAGTCAATGCCTAAGCAGAGGATGTGATCAAACACCTCAAGCTGATAAGGCTTCCATCCCCTGCCAATGAATTTATGTGTAGGCAGGGGACTGCATTCAAAGTTCAAGCTGTTTTAAGTCTGCCTAGCATTTTACTTGCTGTTGGGCCTT
Source organism: Hipposideros armiger (assembly GCF_001890085.2). Lineage (NCBI taxonomy): Eukaryota > Metazoa > Chordata > Mammalia > Chiroptera > Hipposideridae > Hipposideros > Hipposideros armiger. The sequence goes on along the minus strand of NW_017731372.1, from coordinate 7,333,621 downwards.
TTAGTGTCTCCTCTACGTGTGCAAACACTCTCAAGGTTGTCCAGGAGTATGTAGATAGTTTGGGACCTCTCTTATCTTTGTTGTTCCTCAGTCAGAAATATGCTTGCCCCAATCACTACTGCAAACTCAGGCTAGTAGAGGTGGTGGCCTTCCTCACTCTCCTTACACTGAAATTGTCCCTTCCACTGACAATGCCGGTGGGTGTGAGCATCGCTAGCCACTCCAAATCAAATGAATCCCTTTTGGCTGTGGCAGTAAAGCTGCTGGTCCTCAGAGCCTGCCTTGCCCTGGCAAAATCTCTATTCCAACAGAGCAGTGCAGGAAAAAGGGGACATGAGAGGAACCCCAAGCAAAAATGCCACATACTACCACTGGTCTTACCTGAAGTTCTATGGGGTTTTAAGCATAAATGCTTCTCACATTATTGTATAACCTAGGTCAATTTCTAGAGCACTGAAATAGCTATTTTTGCCAATTTTGTCAAGCTTTAGAGTTACTTTCTTAGGGAGAGAATTTGCCAACTGCTCCACTGAGCCATAGGTAGCCCATATTTTAAATTTCTCATTCTTGTTTCATTTAAGCATTTTTAATTATTAGAAAGGTTGAACATTTTCTTATTTACATTTACCATTGAGTAAATTTTCCATTCTCTTGTTTTGCTCATACTCATCTTGATAGTTTTCTCATCTCTGTGAACACATTATAGATATTGAACCTTTGCCTATACATTTGATGTAGTAACCTCAATTATTTTTCTTATGTTATTTTAATAATTTTTCCTCAGAAGCTTTTTATTTCAAGCTCTAAAAGTGTTTTCTGGTGCTTTAAGCCTAAGAAATTTCCCCAGTTACATTCTACTAAGGCCAGTTAAAGTGGCTTCTCAACTAATCCCCCAATCTTGCATCTCCAGCCTGCTCTATACAGTACTTTTCTTATACAAACAAGACATTCATTAAGCATTTAATGAATTAAATTATTTCTAACAGGAAATTAATACAGGAGCCAATATTAATTTGTGAAGTCATGGTGAAAGCATATAATGAAGTTTTGTTATATTTATTCACTATGTTTAGCTTCTGACAGAGTAACACCAAGAGATCCTGGCAGAATATTTATTAACAAAGATATTTATAATTGGGCAGCATTACTCACATATCACAAAATGCTAAGTCATTTCATGAATTTGGATTAAATATGCTCTGTCCTCCTTTGTTTTCCTCTTTCATCTCAATCATTTACTCTTGAAATGGCTTCCTTCATGGTTGGCTAGCTTTAGTCCAGGCTTTGTGTGAAACAATTGCTAAATGAATACAACATGAAATTGAAAGCTGGACAAGGTATATGAGCTCAAGTGTAAACCTGGTCCCCAAATACAGGTCAAGGCATGCCAAGGCAGCCACAATGGAGAGAACCGGGTGGGGCCCGTAGGTGGGAGAAGATCATCGTCTGTAATGGGTGCTCACAAGTCTCTACACACCGATAACAGGGTTTGCTGCCTCAAGTAATCTTTGCAGAAGTAACCCACTCCAACACGGGACTTACAGGCACCATGTTGTTGAGAGCCTGACGTCCCTACCCTGTAATGCACTACCTTGAAGCAATCGACCTAGGAGTTTATTGGAGCAAGTGTTTTGTAAACTAAGAAACTGAAATATTACCAGAGGATATTGATGTAAGATGATATAGAAATAGCATGTGCAAACAAACACAGGGGTCAGCAGGAAGCCCAGAGAAAAGGACAGAATGACGCATACTGTTTGATGATACAATCCAAGGCTGAAAGAGGTTCTATCTGTTACAGCCGGATTATCTGGTCAAGAGAAACATATAAGCAATCATAGGCAGAGAATAAAAGTGTGTCCAGTTCTCTACTCTCATCCTAGGCTCTCCAGAAGGAAATGGCACCTAAAATGTATTGAGAAGCAACAAGAGGATAAGCTATGAGAAGTGGCATCACAATGTACTAGGCAATGTGTGTGTCAGTGTGTGTGTGTGTGTATATAAATACATACATATACGTATACGGGGGGCCAAAAAAATGTGTACACATGACTTGCATTCATCTTTTGTTGTCGGTATATATTGAGTATTACAATTTTAATACAGTTTTTTTCTTTCTTAAAATGTGTATACACTTTTTGGCACCCTCTCTTTATGTATATACATACATAAATGTGTGTGTGTGTGTATGTGTGTATGTATTTGCGTGTGTGTGTGTGTGTATGACAAGGCAGACATTGTCACCTGTATCTTGCATATAAAGATACAGAGGCTTAGTTATAGGTGTTAACTTGGTCCTCTAGCTCCAGAACCTATGTATTTTCCACTATGACAACTTTTTCAATCTTCATTAGATATCTTGTAACTGGGGAGAAGGTTTCATGAATATCCCATAATAGGAACTCTTCTATCCCTCTCTCTAAGTAATCCTTTGGCTTCCTGGAACAAAGCCTTTTCATGAATGGGGTAACACGTGCTACTCCAGACTTTCCCCAGTCCAGGTAGACAGCACTCACAGCATATTTAGACCAGATGGAAACAGGCAAGGAGTCGAACCCATGTCTTATTCTACACATCGACGATGCCGGACTGATATGCCAGAGAACTGACTGCCAAAAAGAAGGCTGAGAATCAGAGATGGGATGCTGCAGGAACTATATCTAGTACATGGGCTCCTCAGTCCATGAATGAGTCATAGAAGCAATGAATCACCCTTTATCACATCATGGCTGTATGGGAAAATCTCCGGCATGAAAAATGAAAAGCCAGTGCATGGCTTTCTTAATGATTGAGTAGGAATGGCTATGTGGCTATCTCTCAAGGGAAGTGGGTCATTAATATAGGGGGAACTTTTTCAACATAAAAATCTCTCCGTTTGCTAGCTATAAATACTATCTCAATTAAGAAAGACATAATCTGGGCCAGCCGAATGGCTCAGTTGGTTAAGAGTGCGAGCTCTGAGCAACAGGGCCGCTGGTTTGATTCCCACATGGGCCAGTTTTGCTACGCCCAAACTGAGCTGCCGCTGAGCTGCCAACTGGTGGCAGGATGGCTCAGCTGGTGAAAGCACGTGCTCTTAACAACAAGGTTGCCGATTCAACTCCCACATGAGATAGTGGGCTACACGCACCTGCAACTAAGATTGAACATGGCACCTTGAGCTGAGCTGCCCTGAGCTGCCATCGGGTGGCCAGATGGCTCAGTGGTTACAGTGTGTGCTCTTAGCAACAAGGTTTCCGGTTTGACTCCTGCATGGGATGCTGGGCTACGCACCTCTGCAACTAAGATTGAACACGGCACCTTGAGCTGAGCGACCATGAGCTGCCAACGGCTGGCTGGATGACAACTGGACTTGGAGCTGAGCAAGCTGCACCCTCCACAACTAAGATTGAAGGACAACAACCTGGCTGTTCCCCTTCCCCAATTCCCCAATAAAATCTAAAAAAAAAAAAAAAAGAATGACATAATCTGAAAGCAGGTTCTCCTCTCCAATTATGTTCAGATTGCCCGAAGTCCATTTATACTATCAAAGTGAAGCAGAAATGGGGCCATCGTTTTAGCAACTCAGGCAAAATTTCCTGGGAAACTTCTGAGATTTTTTTTTTCCCATACACCAGAATTATTCCCTTTGCTTCAACTGCCTTCATTTCCCATTTAGTTCTACAAGTGAAGACTGCTTGGGAGCAGAGTAAGGAGATAAAATTTTTCAAGGTTGAATGGAGGCTGAGAGGGAAGGAGAAGCCATATGGATGGACACGTGTCTGCAAAAACATGCATACAAATCTGGTGTGCAGCTTGGGGAAGAGGTGTGGTCTGAGAGAAGATGTCAAAATTAAAGTTCGTATCAATCGCCAATTAAAACTCAGGAATCAATTAGGCAAGAATTATAAAACTAGTCTTGGAGTCAAGAAATAGGATTTTTAGTCCCAGCAGCAATAAGACTTTGAACAAGTCCATCGCTCCCAACCTCTGTCTTCCTTTTTCATAAAATTCTCAACATCCACATAGGAATGTTGATAATAAAATTAAATAAATAGGAAAAGGATGTGAATAGTAATAAAAGCTTTATTGCCGCAAGATAGGCTGAGAACTGTTTAAAAATTCAGATGAACCTAAAATAAACTAAGCACAATAACACAGCCAGCTCCATTATAATCAGCCATCACTTGGGAAATCCATGTCCCGATAGTGGAATAAATATTTAGAAGTAACACATTGGAAAGTACTGCCCCAAGGCCTAATAAATGATCATAATGATTAATTTTGGGAACCAAAGCTTGGAATTAGATTCTGTGAGAACAGGAAACCTATAAGCACTCTATGCAAATATTTCTGTTTAATATATGAGACTCAACAGGGAAGCATTGCCCAGTGTAGAATGAAAACAAAGAAAACCTGATTCTTACTCTAGAAGAAACACAAAAGAAAATGGAAGCTATGCTTTCTGTTGTGCTGCTTCGTGAGATTAGACTTGACAACATTCAATAAAGCAAGTAAAGTCATTCACCGCAATGGTGGTGCTGTCCAGCTAGCTGTGTGTGTGTGTGTGTGTGTGTGTCTCTATCATGCTTTGGAGGCTGACATGCTCCATAGGATGAAAATAAGAGATGGTCCATGTATGCCCGTAGCTTTTATCCACAACCCAGGCAGATGCACAATACATGTGGCAAGGTGCTCAACAAGAAATGAAAACTAGGTAGCTGTTTCTTTTGTTTTCCCTTTTTTCTTCTTTTACAAGAATGGTGCTACGGTTGTATGTTTTAGGTCGCTTTTCCAGGAATGAGTTGGGCCAAACACTGGCATTGTCACATCCTCTGTAAGTACTCCTGTGACCATAGGCCAGTGCACCAGTGACAAAAGAAAGTGCAGTGAAGCCAAACGTTGTGTTTTTCCAAGGCATCTGCCCCACACAAGGGTCACACTCTTCTACACTCTGGACTCAGATACTAACCTGTACTGTGGGTGAAGTTTTCTGACAAATTCCAATGTGTTTATGAAGCAAAAATAAGTCAGGGACACCAAATACTAATTTTGTGAACAGAAATAGACATCAAAAGCAATCTGAATTTTCTTGTTTCAGCCATGAGCTGAGGTTTGCTCCCCGGCCGGGATGCATACAGACAAGCCCAGTATTACGGTCTATCCATTTAGGTTCTGAAAGTTGGCTTGATTCTGACATCTGTGTAGCCAGCCACAACAGTGCTGTCATTAAGGACACATCTTCCAAAATATCGAATCAACAAAGCCATATACTGACTGCCTCTGTCTTAATGCCTCTTAAAGTCAGGCTACTAAGAAAGCTTTGTTTTGATCTTGAGGAACAAAAATGAAAAAAAACAAGGAAAAGTAATTGCGATCTAGAGTACCTTCCATGTAGCACTTCAGGAGATTGAAAACTGTCAAAGTTCCCAAATGCTGAAAACCACTGGGCTACTAGGATGGTCTAGAAGTGTCAAGATACCTGTGCCTGGAGAAACTCAATTCTACCTGAAAAAAAAATCTCTGGTAATTACCTGAAGAGTTACTTATCCTCTTTTCCACTCACATTTTACTAGTTGAGTTTTTTAAGGGGCACTATGTAACCAGCCCAATTTATTTTGAAAGCTTCTAAGTGCTTCCCTTCCCCCAGTCCCTACTATTTCTTCTGTGCCATTACAGAAAAGCTGTGATGTTATGAGCATGTGGCCCTGCTCTGTCTATCCAGCTGTCTCGGAAAATACTCGGCTCATCTATATTTAATGTGTCTTTCCTGCTGATCCTTCAGGGTGCAAATCTTCCCTACCACATCTAATAACCATGATGGATTATATTCAATTTAGTTAATGCCAACCAATAACTAATTATAGCAGCATTCTCAAATCAGACTGGAGTTACAGCCTTGCAACGTATCCTTTACAAACGGCCTGTTTCTAGAAATTTATACAAGTATGGGGGAATTAAATTGTAAATATGACAAAAGGGTATCATGACTAAGCTGCCACCATGAGGAGCTTTGAGTCCTAACTATTGAGGGATAGAAAACTGTGGATCCTTGCAGCAAATGAAGGATGACTACTGCAACATTCCAAAGGGGCCAGCTTGCCATTTACATGTCACACGAAGTGTTATCCTAGGGAAATCAGCAGCCAGCAGGGTGCTCACAGCTCAAGAAAAGACTCACAGTAACCTGGACAAGCTGCTGTTGCACCATTCCAAGTGTGACCTTGGGCAAGGTACCCTCTGTGTACCTTCAGTTCCCCATCAGGAAGATGGAGGCAGGAGCAGAGCTTGGTGGAAGCAACATGGACTGACTCTAAACCCGGCTCCACCCTTGGTGTCTTTCTGAGTTAAAGGTAAGTTACTTAACCTTTCTCAGCTTGGTTCCCTCATCAGCCAAACAGAAGTGACAAGTAACTTGCACAACTGTGAGGAGTCAGAGTGATACTGTTTGTGGCGCATGGGCAGGGTGCCAGGCACATATTAGGAACTCAGAAAGTGATAACTGTTATTGCTTCCAAGATCAATATTCCATTCATTTTGATTATGAGAATCAAAAATGAGACTTCATATGGAAAAGAGCTATGGGAGAAAATTTAAAGTGCTAAAGCATTATAATTTACTGGGTTGTCGGAAAAGTCATGATGCATTTTTGCAACGAAAAACAGAAAAAATACGTCATGACTTTGCCGACCACCCAACAGAGTTTAGTTAGAACTCCACAATAACTTGGATAATCGATGTTTTGCTATATGCCAATGGATTATGGATTATGGGAAAGGAGACAAGATAACTATGTGGAATGCTCCCCAAAGGCCCTTACTTTAGTCCCTACTAGGTAAAATGATACAGCCCATCTGCCACTTCCTCTATGAAATCTCCCTTAGTACCATTTAACAACTCCTTCCTCTGTGCTCTCAGAGCACTTTACAAGTACCTCTGCATCTATTCATTCACTTACCCAGCATTTAGGGTGCATTTAACATATGTAAGAGGTTCTGGGAGAACTAAAGGTTCAAGACCCCCTGACCTATCAGCAAGGGTTGATGCAAATAGCAACCAATGAATCAACACTGAAGAGAAGGATTTTGAAGTCCAAAAGTGAGAATGTCAGCTACACCCCTTAGCAAACTGTCACTCTAAGCCTCAATCTCCTTTCCAATAAAATGACAGTAAGTACAAAATAGTCACGGGGATATAAAGTACAGCATAGGGAATATAGTCAATAATATTGTAATAACTATGTATAATTCCAGGTGGGTACTAGACTAATCGGTGAGATCACTTTGTAAATTATATAAATGTCTAACCACTATGCTGAACACCTGAAACTAATATAAAATAACATTGAATTTCCACTGTAATTGAGAAATAAAAATTAATAGAAATAAAATAAAGTGGGAGTAAGTCTCCTTCATTGAGTTGTAAACATAAAATAAAATTAGATGATAAGTTTAAAACACTTAGCCCAGTACATGCCTGGCACATGGTAAATGCCCAATAAATAGTAGCTATTTTTAAGACATAATTATTATTATCACTACAGTACAAAGAGATGTGTGCTACAGAGCAATACACAAAGAGCAGAGCAAGCCAGAATTCATTCTGCTTGGTTTGCACCTTGCCTCTCTGGAGCTCAGGAAATTTTTGTTGATTCCGATTTGGAGGCATGGTGTAGATTTGAGGAGCTCAGAGAAGGCATCGCTGTGAGACAGGAGAGCCAGGGAAGCCAGTAGGTCAATGTTCAAAGACATGCCAAGATCCGGAAGACAGAGAACAAGCAGACAAGACCTGGACTACCAAGGAGGCCAATCTGCAGCCCAACGACAAAGCTTCCAAATGGTCTGAGGTGACTCCAAATGCTAGCCAAGAGCTGGATTGGCTACAAAGAACCAGCTGAGGACAATGTTAAAACTATGAGTTTCAGAACACAGATTCAACAGACTGAGGTGGAACCTGAAGACATATATTTTCAACAGGCAACCTAGGTCATTTTAATGTGCAATCAGGTTGTACCCAGAACCAGAAAGCAGAATGAGCCCTCAGCATTGCCATTCTGTTCTGGCCTTTAGAGCTGACTCTACACAAAATCTCTGCTGCGATCGGGGCATCTGGCTTTTAGCCAAGGCTCCATAAGGGGCAGGATGTGACTGGCTCAAGGCTATATCCTCAGAAATAACGATGAGCTTCCCAGTGACGACACTTCCCAGACCAAGCATCTTTGTGAGGTAAGCTGTTGCTCTCTCTCTTTTATATCATTTCCTGAGCTAACAACAATAATAAAAGCAGTCCCGGTTACTAAGTGCTAGCAGTGTGCCAGGCACTACACTAGTCTACATGTTATCTCATTTAATCCCTACAACACCCTGCAGGATAGACACTGCTCTCATTAAAGATAAGAAAACCAAGGTTTAGAGAGGGTAGCTAATGTGCCTAGGAAGAGACAGTCATATAGGTGGTTGGTTATTTCATCATGAAAGGTACCACTGTTTGACCAACTGACAACGCTATCTGCCTATCTCTGGCTCCACCTTTCTTGCAGACCTGGCTCAAAACCCTCAGGCTGAAGAAATTATGTTTCCCTCTACAATTCCCAAAGCGCTGAATACAGTGCTCTATTTCTGGTCATGTTCAATCGATGAACAGTGAATAAATAAAGCTGAGGTAGTATGTTTCTGTCATACCTTTTCCCAAAGAGCACAAAACACACTCATATTTAGTATCTCACCTGTTCCAGTAGCTGCTTTAAGAAAATGACACTTTTATTGAATTGACACATAAATAAGGCTTTTTATTTAAAACATTTAAACTGACATTATTTACAAGGTCCAATTCCTTCCTGTAAGTGTTACCATGCTATTCGTTGCTTTTTCTATTCAAATAGGATCTTTTCATTTTTATATATCCATTTCAAAGAAATCTGGTTATATAAAAACATAACAAAAAAAGGAAGTCTCCTCTATTGCTTAGCACTCTTTATTTTCATTTTTTTTATGTTTCTCCTTAACGAGGTTTCATCTCTCTTTCCTGAATAGCCCCAAATAGATCTGACACCTAATTCTATACTCACTATTTGCACTGCATTCATGGGTTCATCTTTGGGCCATCGGGAAGAAGACGGCTCATCTCTGGCACCACCGTCCATGTCTCCAAGGCAGGCCATGTTTTCAGAACCTCCCTCACCCGACATGCCCACGATCTGATCACACACTCTTCTCTCTTACTCACTGAACTTTACAAAAGATCAGTCCCCCACTGATACTCTTAGAATTATAACAATTGAAAGCTCATGCACTTTTAAGTTACTTTGCTTAATATGAAAACATATAACAAGCAGCTAAATAAATAAATAAATTAAGTAGGTAAATAAGTAAGTCTGAGTTTTCAGCAGCCTAATGGGAGAGACAATATTAGTAAAGGACTTGTCTTGATCATCGCATGTCACTCTACGAGGGAGCTTCTCATTCAACCTAAAAGGAGTGGCTCTCGTACATTCTAATTTCCAATATGTGCACAGTGGCATTCATGTAGTCAATTAATAAGTACTGAGTACCATCCTGTCTTCAGATTTTTTCAATATATTAAGAAGGTAGCAGCACATGCACACATACGGAAATGACTACTTCTTACAGGAAGGCTTAGTCTTGAGTTCTTACAAAAGCATCTGCCATCAGACACTCAGTGCTCTCTTGGAGTCTAACCAACACCCTGAGATATATTTCAGCTAATCCCCAACCAAGCCTTGTGTCTCACCCACAGAGCTTTCCTGTGCATGGAGGAATGCACCTGACAAATTCCCCAAGTTTTAATTCTCAAAACCCTTTATATCATTTCCACATTCTTTGGACTCCCTTTTCTATAGTGTGGCCATGGCATGCTGCTGTTGGTATAGGTTAGATAATTCCAATAGAAGCCACAGTCATATAAGCTAAAGTGGGTCCCTATTCTACGATAAACTCAAGGTTAAACAAGTCACAGCCAAACATTCAATAATTCTGGAGCCTACCCTGAGAAGAGCTGTTCTGTCACTCACTACCTACGTGCTTTCCAGCAGTGGCAACAACCTCTGCGTGTCTCAGACTCTGTCAACAGTCAGAAGGCAGTACATACAAAACCTGTATTTATAGGAGTTTTGTGAGATTCAGAGAAGAGATATGAAAAATACACAATATAAAACGCTATATAAATAATAAGTAACTACTTTAGTATTAGGGAAGAAAGTCTCTTCTTAAGTATTGGGGGTAGTCTCCTCTAAACTTTAAAAGGCAAAATAATTAAAAGCGAATTTGAATGAACTCAAAACGCAAAATTGCCCAACATTCTCCTGTAAACATATCAGGTATCCGTTCATGAACAGCTGGTATCAAAACATACAAAGGATGATACCACCAACTGTTCAGCATTGTACTTAAAAACATACTTTCTTTGTTTCTTTTAGTATCCTGAACTGTGTGATCTTGATTCACGCTTTCATGGTTTTCCTCCTTCTGCCAATATCTGAGTGACTGCTATGTGCCAGCAGCTGTGCTAAGTGCCACAAATCACACAAAAAACAAGACAATCTTTTTTCTGCAGTCAAACTGGGTCTGAACATAATTAATCATGTAAGAAGATTATATGACTAAAACATAATGGTATTTTGGGTTTTGTGTGCATAGGACATTGTAGGGATGCAGAAAACAAAATGACCATGTCAGCCCGGAAGAGTCTTCATGGAGAAGGTGCCAGCTCTCCAGGGTCTTAAAGAATAGGCCCCTTTCCAAGTTCTTGCCAGGGAAAAGCATAAGGTCCAACAAAAGGGAAAAGAAACCCAGAGCATGAAGTCAGTGGTCTGGCTAGTCCAGAGAAGTAATCCAAACCACTTAGAAACGATCATGCAGGCCTGGGGGTAGTCTAAACTCTAAACTCCTATATATTTTACACTTAAAGCTCTTCACAATCTGGCTTCTACCTAACCTTTCAACGTTAGTAGATGCTAGTAGATGTATAGCATACTGGCTGAAAGTGTATTTTAGACTCAAACTACTCTATTTTCAAATCCTATACTAAGGTTACTAGTAGTGCTACCTTGGGCAAAGGACCAGCCTCACTGAACCTCACTGTCCTCATACCTAAAATGGGATGATGATATGCCAAATTCATAAGATTCTTGTGACAGTTCAAGAGATAAGGTGTGTAAAATACGTAACACTTATTAAACATTTATTAAATCCTCAAAAAATATTTGTTATTGTAGCCAAGACTGCTAATTGTCTACCCAATATCCACTTCCCTTTCTTTCTTATTAGGCACTCTCTATTTTGTTGGGGTACAATGTACCCAGCTAAAAACTACACTTCATTCCCTTACAGAGAAGGGTGGCAATATGACCCAATTCTGACCGGTGAGATATAAGCAGAAGTCATTGGATAGGCTTCCAAAAAAATAAATCCTTAAAAGAGGGACAGGTTCAGGCAGCACATGCTCTTTCGTCATTTCTTCCTTTTTCCTATTTGTAACATGGACTTGATGGCTAGAGCTAGAGCAGCCATCCTGTGACCACGTGGAAAGAGCAAGAGAACCACAGAAATCTCAGCCCAGACAAACCTAAGAACCTTAATCAATATTAGCAATTGTCTACCAATGCATTGCTAATGGTGGGAGAAAAAGAATAAACCCCTATTTCCAGTATTTCCAGACCCTGTTATCTGGGTTTTCTGTTACTTTTAGCCAAATTAAATATATACATATATATTTAATTATATGCAATTAATATTTAATTATATAGACATACACAGTTGATCTTTGAACTACCGGGGATTAGGAGCACCAACAATCCATACAGTCAAAACCCATTTATAACTTGAATCCGCTCTCATCATATACGAATTCCCAATCACCCGATAACCCTTAACATGGATTTGAGCTCCATGCACAGGTCCAATGAAAAAATCCACATATAAGTGGACGCACATTGTTCAAACTCACGTTGTACGAGTGTCAACTGTATATTTAAAAAGACCTTCCATGACCAAGAAACTGAACTAAGTTCTATGAAGATTACAGCATGTTTCCTGACCTTAAGTACACATACCTATTTATACAAGTCCAAAATGCCTTACCCAAACCCTTTACACCAGGTGAGTTTCAAAATTCAGACAGGTAACAGGGTCTATATGCTATGTTTGACCAAATACCTTTAGGCAGAGTTGGGAAGCACCCTATTCTCAAGCACATTAATATTTCTGCAAAGAAATGTCTGAATGTTTAGACTAAGAGGAATACATGAAGACTATAAGTAGTATACATCAGGTCAGATCAGGTTTCTCTAACTACACTCAGGTCAGTGGAGATTTTGCACTTAAGTTATAAAAACTCAATTTTCACAGCTCTTTGGGTTTTGGGATTGTGGATAATGCACTGTGGGTCTGTATCATAAGACAGAATTTAGCTATCACCCAAGTGTAAATAATATCCTATGCAGTTGAGCAGCCTATTAAAACCAAGCACCATAGACTAGGTAGCTTATCAACATAAATTTCTTTCTTACAGTTCTGGAGATCAGGTTGCCAGCATAGCTGAGCTCTAGTGAGGGCCCTCTCTGAGGTTGCAAAGAGCTAACTTCTCATTGCATCCTCACGTGATAAAAGAGAACTAGCTAGCTTTCTGCACTCTTCTTATAGGGACACTAATCCCATTCATAAGGGCTCCACCCTCATGACCTAATGACCTCCCAAAGGCCCTGCCTCCTAATACCATCACCTTGGGATTAGGGTTTCAACATAAGAATTTGGGGAACACACAAACATTCAATCCACTGCAAATAGAAAAATCTATCACATCTGGCTCAGAGAAATTGGAAAAGGCGTCACAAGTAAAGAAACATCTAAGCTAAGCCATAAAGGCTGATTAAGATTCTGAGACACAGATATAGGAATTAGGAAGAAATGCATGAGCAAAGGACTCAACAGCATTGTGCTCTGACCACTGACTAAGAACAGATAAATATTAATAATGAAAAGAACATTAAAGCTAACATTTACTCAGAGATTTTGATATACCAGACACTGCTCTACTCATTTCACGTGGATTAACTCATATAATCCTCACCTCAAACCCATAAGGTGAGTATAACCGTTATCCCAATATTTCAGATGAGCAACTGAGCACAGAGTACTTAAATATAATTGCTATAGGTCACACGGCTAGTAAAAGGCAGAAACTGAATTTAAACCTAGACAGTCTAAATGATAGTCCTAATAAAAACTCAATGAGATTCCAATTTTGGCCTATCTAATTGGCAATTTTTATAATTAGTATCTGGTGTTGGTGAGGTGTGAGAAAACTCACATGAACCTTTGTAAACGTATACAATCTTATTGAGAAGCAAGTTGATAGTATATATCAAAAGCCTTTAAAGTGTGCATTCCCACTATCCTAATAATTCTACTTTGAATAATATCCCAAAGAAATAATGAGGAACTTCTGGTAATAGTGGACTAAGAAGTTCAGATGAACTCTCCCAATAAAAACAACTACAAACCCTGATTTTTAAAATCAGCTTGAATGCATCAGTAATCTAGCAGGGCAGTGAAGAATGATGGCATCAAATCCATAAGATGATGAAAACCTAAAAAGTGAGTTTGGTATTTGGAATAGTTTTTCCCATTGAGTATCTGTCAATTCTGTAGAAGCAGCTAGGGAGGCTGAAGATCAAAGCATTACTTTTGACAGCATCTTGGATTTAAGGGGGCAAAGTAAAAGTCAAGGGGTTAACAAAGAAAGGGGTCCTGGTAATCATGCTTTCATGGGAATCACAATGGCTATTCCTTAGAGCAAAGTCAACCAGAAAAACTCTTGAAATACAGCTTCAGATATCCTCAATCCTGGAAACTATATTCAGATGAGTCTGGTTGCTACTGCTCTTAACTACCTATAAGAAGCAAATTTAAATAGTCTCTGGAGAGAAAGAAAAACACCATTTTAGGACCCAAAATATTTTACAATTTTTCACATAGAACGTCCAGTACACAATAAAAAATAACCAGGTACACAAAGAGATAAAACCACATTTAAGAAAACTAAAAAGAAACAATAGAATACAACAGAAGGAGCTCCACAAAGACTCCAGATTATGGAGTTATTGAAAAGAGACATTAAAATAATTATCCTTAATGTATTTGACACGATAAAAGGCACCGTCAAGAATTTCAGCAGAAAACTAGAAACTATAAAATAAGGCAAATAACAATTTTAACATTGAAAAAAATACAATAATCAAAATTAAGAATGCAATACAAGGGTTTAAAAGTAATTAGGCAAAGCTAATGAGTAAATTAGGAAGCTGGGAGATGAATCAGAAAAAAATGCAGAATAATGCATGGAAAGAGAGGTTAGAAAATACAAAGTGAGTGTAAGAGACATAGGGGATACAACGAGAAGGGTTAACATCTATGTCCTGGGCATTCCAAAGCAGAGAAAAGAAAAAATAGCAGGAAAGTTATAGACAGGCAGTGGCTGATTCTCTAAAAACTGACCCTCAGAAAAACCCCTCAGTCTATAACAGGGGTCAGCCAAATTTGACCAGCTGCCTGTTTCGATATGGCCAGTGAGTTAAGAGTGGTTTTCACTTTTTAAAGGGTCATAAAAGATGAGAAGAGAGAGGAGAGAACATAATGTTGTCTACACAGCCTATTAAATATATATTTTATGGGCACCTTTATAGAAAATATTTGTGAACCTGAGCCACAGGTTTCAGAACCCCTCTGAGCTCAAATTCCCCTCTAAATCCACTCTCCTGTTCAGGGTCCCAGGTTGTCAGTGAGGAGAACTAACAGACACTGGAGGGAGAAGAAAGGAGAGTGAGATCGTGGTATTTTTCAGGGTGTCTACTAAAAGAATAGTAAAGATTAAATCAAAGAAAATTTCCCCCAGCCCCACACACAATGCCTGTTCCTAGATTTTCTGCACTCATGTGCTCCTTTGCCTTTCCCCACCCATCAGAGTTCCACCTTTCTTCCAACACCTTCCTCAACAGGTCGTTTTTGGTGTTTTTTTCCAATTTCCCAGGGAGCCTTCTATTATATAATCCCCCTAATCCACATCTGCTCAGAAGTCTTCTCAGCATATAGGAGTCTTGGATAAAGGGAAGCTGCTCTCAGTGCTATTATCTTTTCATCAGCCTACCCTAGTCCTGTTCTGTTCTAAGGTGAGCATTTCCTGTACAAATTGGCTCTTGGCAAGTGTCAGCTGTGTCACCAGCACTAGCTAGCTGGTGCTGCTGCTGTCCCAGTGGTCTCCCCTGGGACACAATTCCATTACAGAGCCAAAGATAGGAGGAAGCTCTTGGCCCCGGGCCCCAGGGTGCCAGAATTGTGACCCCGGAAATAGCGTGTGATTGGCTCCATTCTCCCCTTTGCACTGCCACACTCAATGACAATAAGCACTATGGTTTCCTTACTAGTAACATGGTTTCCTTAGAGGGAATATGTTTGTGAGTAATCATTTCATCTTTAATCCATGAAGCACACCAGGCCAATAATCCACAAAGCTCCAAAAGTGGTTTATTTGGCTTCTGTTTCGGTATACCCATTCCAGGCTTCAGTTCACCCAGGTTCCAGGCCTTTTGTCCTCTAACCAGTTTAGTTAATGTGCAAACATATTACCAAACAGCCTCCAAACCAGATTATTACCATCAGGCTGGAGAATGACGCAAATGTAGGCCATCTACATAAGCGAAACAAGTTGAGCCAAAAGGGATCATTTGTGTGGCGGAAATCATAGAAATGTGCAATATCCACAGGGCTAAATTCACAGTTGCTGGCTTTAGCAATTGAACCTGGTTCTTTCCTGACCCAAGCCTTGGATGGGTCTAATCCTTGAACTTCAAGAGCTCCCCACCCCAACACCCATACCCACACCCCAAACCCACACACACAGATGGCAAAGCCACCACCCTTATTCCCCTCTTCTTTGGCAGTCTCCACTGGAACATAATTCCATTGGCATTATTAGGAAGACGCCAGAGAGAATTCAGCTCCATGTATTTTTTACGAGAAGTGAGTCAATTATTTCTACTTTCTCCCCATACTGTCCCAGAGAAAGGCCCTGATGCAGAGGGAGCTGCCATTTTAGATTAGCAACTCCACAACAAGAGTGTAAGAAGACAGCATATGCTGAACGTGAACCCGCTGAACCATTGATCAGAATTCTCCTACCAAGGGGATTTCCCCCAGCCTAATCCAGGTTCAACAGGTTGGGTGCCCCTCTCGGCCCCCCCAACCTCTTCTAAGCCCACCTGCCCTTCATGCCTACTAATTTAGTGGCCCTTTTACCAAAAAGTCCTGTGCCTGGAAAACCATGTTGTGTCTGCCCCTCGGTGGGCATCTTAAACTACCCATCATCTCATCACCAACACAGTTGCCTGGGGGAAAATGAAGCTTTCATTCCCCATACCCAGTGCCCACGTGCCCCACCACAATACCCAAGCCATGGGTGAGCCATACACATCAGAGGCTTCTTGGTCAGTCTGACTCACCTGTAGCCCTCAGTGTTTTGCAACCCCCACCCCCACCCCATTGTTGTTGTTTTTTATCAAATCTGTCACTATTAAGAATAGAGAAGAATAGGGACTCATTATGACTGTGACCATACGATTTGCTATGCAATTGTGAGTGAGGCATATTCCCCCTGAGTCTGTGTCCTTAGTTGTGAGTTAAGAGGATTGAACTGTATGACCTCTGTAGTCCTCCTGAGCTCTGACATCTGGTAGGTCTACTTATCATAACCTGCTAAATGCCCCCATGCCACCCCACCTTGGGCCTCTTGTTTTTACAGTCAGCCTGGAGGTAAGAATAATGCAGATGAGATGTTAGAACTCACCAGACTTTGCAGTTGGCAGGGAATGCAAATCATCCACTGCTCAAATGCCATGCCTCCAGCCAGGTAAGGTAGTATCCTCCAGATGTAGACAGAAAAACTGTGATCCGGAAAGGCTAAACAACAAGCACAAGATTCCCAGCCGCCATCCTAATAGGTGATAGCAAGAGCACTAGAAGCCAAACCTTCAGTTTCCTCACACTGATCTCCCCCGCCACTATGGTTGTGAAAAGGCATCATTTCAGGTGCCAGCCAAAGCTTTCAAAGGCATTACTAAAAAGGAAATCAAGTCTTTGCTGAAACAAATCATAGCTATAGCCCCTCAATATCCATATTATTATTTACTATTGAGAGACGGCAGTAAGAGCTTTGATGCTAAACCCTTTGCCAACGAGAAAGCTGCAGATAAATGCTATTTTTCCTGCCTACAATCTATTTCATGAATCTGGAAATCACAAACCATGTCAGGGGTATTCACAGTAAATGGAAAGGCGTTCCAGCCCAACATACACAGAGCCTGAGAAGAAGCTCCCTGCTCAACTAACCTACAGGTAATCTTGACACATTTGCATATGTGTTTATAGCTCTGCCAGAATTTAATGGGCACCTGTGGAAGTCAAAGGACTGTCCTATTTATCTGAAAAACATCGATGCCACTGCTATAAATAGCAAAGGGTTTAATTGAAAAACCCAAGTGGTTTTTAAAGTTAAGTTTCGTTTCCCATAAGCGTGTATAAGAAGCTCTTCTAGGTTGAAATAATTCAATTGAATTATCTAAGCCAAAATGATCATATTTTCCTCACTAACATAAAGTTTTCTAGAAATGTGTTCATGGAGAAAAACATTCCCAACGTGTACTAAAATGCACATTTAAGAAGCCCAACATTCACTTTAGGGGTGATTTTGTTCTTGTAAATGATAAGTCTCAACTCACTTAATCCCCCTATTAAAATCTACACGAGCCACCCAGAGAATTATTCCCTGGGATTTTAAAGTATATTGAAACACACCAAGCAGATGAAAGCAGGGGTTGCTCTGAGTCTAGAGCATCTGAATATCAGGTCCTCTTTACAAGAAGGAGTGGTAGGTAGCTGGATTCTCACAGAGGACGGAGCACAAGTCTGCTCCTACCTGTTCCTTCCAACTATCCCAAGGCTGAATCCCACTAGCCACTCAGCCCTGAGTGTGTATTTTGCCCAACTCAGCCTCCTAGACAGCTTCCTGGGGTACCCACCTAGGTAACAACGCAGCCAGACTGAGACCTCTGGGACCCGCTGTTATCCGAGGCAGAGGATCCATTGCTGCCTGAGGATGAACTGCCTTACCTTACTCCACCTGGAGTGTCAACCATGAGTAGGGGGAAAAAAGAACAATTCCCACAGAACACTTAAACTAGGTAAGAATCTGACATTTTCCCTTGCCCTGACTTGACATCCTTGCTTTTTTGAAGGAGAAAATCACTGTTACCAGCGCAGTGGCCCCTTCCTATGGCAACACGTCCAAGGCACCTATTTGCTGACTGTTTAAGCATGTCCTGATTCCAACACATCTACAGAGCATTTATCTTCATTTATCTTCTTTTAATTCCTTCTGTTGCCTGCAGGACTGATAATCCAAAGCAGTGTAATCCAGTAACAGCTCTACTCCTCTCAGCCACAGCCTGACCACCTCAGACAATTTAGGCAAGGGAAAGTATACAGAACTCGACGCCAGTGGTCACCTCCAAAACTCAGTTTAGTGAAGAAACTCATTCTTTTCCAACATTTACCCCTCCCCCCCCAAAAAAAAATTTAAATAAATAAGCAAGCAAACTTGGAGAGAAATGGCATCCTTGTTGCTAGGAGTTAATTAAACTGAAAGTCAAAGGTCAGCAGCAGATGATAGAAAAGTCCCCATAATTAGAATACTCAATCGGTAGACATTCAGCAATTGCATACCAAGTGGAAGGTTCAGCAACACAGTGGAAATGCGTCCTGCAGCCCCACCACCCCTGAGCCAGTGGCATGCAGTCCACGTGGGTCAGAGGGAAGCCTTTGGTCTCTTCCACACCATTCACTGACATGCAGCACCTTGGAAGCTCCAAAGGCAAGAACAGCAGGCGAGGAAATCCATCAAGCATGCTCCCTCGGTTCCGGACATCCGTCATGCTACTTCCCACCCACTAATTATTCTTCTGTTGACCGCCCACATTTAGTTCAGCTTTAAAGACATGACAACAAGGTCTGAGATTTGAGGGATGTACCTGACTCTCTCTCCCCTCCAGGGGTGGTGGAATCTGATCAGCAAAACCGATCTTCCCTGGATCACCTATAAAGGCACTAACCTCATCCACGTTCTCAAAAGCGTTGATGACATCATATGGCAAACAGGACAGAAGGTCAATCACAAACCACGTCTTCAGGTAGTTCATGCGGATGAGTTTGGGGTCAGAAATCACCTCCCCAGCTGGTCCAACAAAAGTGGTATGAAAATTCAGCACAATGTCCACCAAAAAGATGACATCCACAATGCTATCCACCACCAGCCAGGCCACGTTGTTCTGCCTGGTTTTAAAGGAGACATTGTAAGGGACCAAGATGGCTGTGTAGAAGGTTAAAATCAAGATGATCCAATCCCACGTGGTCTTAAAAACACAGTAATGTAAGATGATGTGAGGGGGAGTCTTTGGTGCCTCTTGCTTGTATTGGGGAAGAATGTCTGAGCCCAGCTGCAGGACCTGTACAGAAAAACATGGCCAAGAGAGAACTACGTTAGAAAATAATTGCAGGCATCTAACCACTCGGCATCTGTCACTGACAAACACCCGTGACGCTCCAGATGGATCATTAGGTGCAAAAACAGGTACTAGAGGAGTATGGGAAAGTGGAAGTGAACACTGTCATATAAATAATCACAATGAAACAATGGTTAAACTATCATTTGGCATACTGTGCCAAGCATTGTACTAAATACTTCACATACATTTATTATCTCACTTAATTCTAAATACAACCTCATTTTATTAGCCAATTATTATTCTATGGGACAAGTGATAAACCGAGGCTCAAGAGAATTATGTGGCTTTACTCAACTAACATTTATTGCTCTGTGCCAGGAACTGTTCTAGACATTAGACACACAGTAATGAATGAAACAGCATGATTCCTGCTCTCGTGGAGCTCAGTCTAGTAGGCAAATCAAGGTAATTTCAAATTGTGATCAGAGCTAAATAAGAGTTGCAGGGGGGAGACATACAGTAGTTTGATAGAATGTGACTTGAGGAATAGAGGAGGGAAAGTGTTTGAACTGAAATATGAATGACAGCAAGGAACCAGCCAGTCAAACTTATATAGAAAAATTATCCTAGGCAGACAACGTAACTGGTATAATGAACCCAGGGTGGGATAAGCTTGATATCTTCAGGAAAAGGAAGAAGTCTGGTGTGACTGACACACTAAATGAGGGGGAAAGGGATACGAAATGAGCTCAGAGGGGAAGCAGAAACCAGATCATGTAGGACCTCGTGGGCCATCGGGAGATGTTGGGTTTTATTTTCAGTACATCTGAGTATAACTGGAGGGTTTTTAAGCAAGAGAATAATCTGATGTATATTTAAAAAAAAGATAACACTGGCTGCTGCATAGATAATGAATTGAGGCAGAGGATTAGAGGGAAGAATACAATCATGCAACTTAGAATAACAGCCTGGGGGAAAGATGGGTAATGGAGAAAAGCAGTCCAATTTGGGATACATTTTTGAAGTAAAACCAACTGAACTTGCTGATAGCTAGAAAATGAAGAACACAGAGCAATGAAAGGTACCCACTACTTTATTCCAAAAAACCCATCACGGTAGTTGGCCCAAAGTAGGCACTACAGGACTGTTTTTAAGTGAATGAATGAATTTCAAGGTCATGCAACAAGCAAAAGATGGAACCAGGATCCCAAACTAGGTCCAGCTCAATTAAAAACACATGCCAGTTCTACAACAAGGTTGAGTTTCCCAAAATAACAAACTTTTAATGGAGCAGACTCAGTAAAAGTAAGAGTCCAGAGAAGCTTGGCTCCAAGACGGTATCACAAATGGGTTTCACCTCAACAATCAAAGGCAAAAAGCTATGCTTTCAGAGGCCAGGCCAAGCTGGAAGGGACCCTTCCCCACCCCCATCCCAGCTGTTCCTCTGTGCCATTTGCAGGTTCTTAGCACTTTATAGGTGAAACTTCCTGTTGTGTCATGAAAACTTCTTTGTCCCTCCAGAGATTAAAGACTCGTTAGTGAATATAAA
>NW_017731372.1:7310175-7312288 GCF_001890085.2 Hipposideros armiger | reverse complement strand
GGGGCATCAGCTTCTACAAAGAGGGAGTAGATGTGCTTTTCCCTATTCCTCTATCTAATTACAACTAAAAGCCCTGGACATTATATGTAAAACGAATGTAAAAAGACTCTGAAAGGTATAGAAAAGAGAGCAAACTGACTAGGAATGACACAGTGGTGAGGTCACCAGGTTTTCTTTTTGTCTCATATATTCCCAGACTTGGAGGTGAAGAAGCCAACAGCCTGAAAGCACAAATCGGTGCAGACAGAAAAATAGTCCCAACGAAAGCCCACTCTCTCTAGCAAAAGCATTGGGAAAGGGGCAGTCTCAAAAGACAGAAAACTTTTAGACAGTAACCACTTTGCTATAGCCAAACATCACAGAAAAGGCTGTGGTCCGATTCCCACCCAGGCCAGCAAAGGCTGCTACGGAAGCCTAGATTTCCCCCTTCTCTAGGCTGTAAGGAAGCACCCAACCTCGTTTTCCTCCTTACAATGGGTAGTGTCAGAGAGAGTCCAGTAGAGAGCTTGGACTTCCACCAGCACCCAGAGGTAATGAAGCACCCCTTCTCCTCCTCACAGGGGTGGGGTCAGAGGAAGTGCAGTGGAGAGTCAGGATTTTCTCGGCCCAGTGATAATGAGCCCCACCCTCATCCCCCGCCCAACCCAGGGAGGTATCAGTGTAAGCTTAGCAGGGAGCTGGAACTCTCACTGTCATTCAGCAGCAACAAGAAGGATTCCCCCTGAGGTGTCAACAGAGGCTGCGTTGGAAACCTGGACCTCTACCCCAACCTGGCAGAAATGAGAGGATGCCTTCCGCTTCCTCTGCTACATCTGTGTCAAAGAAAGCCAACTTAAAAAAAAAAAAGGTTTAAATAAGACCCAGAGTCAAATAACATAATATCCCAAATGCCCAGGTTTTATTTCAAAATCACTCATTATACCAAGAACCCGGAAAATATCAAACTGAATGAAAAGCAGACAATCAATACATGCCAACACCACGATGACAAAGACATCAGAAATATCTAACGAAGATTTTAAAGTAGCCATCATAAAAATGCTTGAACAGCAATTATGGACACACTTGAAACAAATTAAAAAAAAATAGAAAGTCTCAGCAAAGAAAAAAAAAAGATATAAAGGTGAACTAAAAAGAAATTTCAGAACCAGAAAATATAATAAGCAGTTTTTAAAAGTCAATGGCTAGGCTCTACAGCAGAATGGAGAGGACAGAAGAAAGAATCTTGAAGACAAAACAATAGAAATTACCCAATCTGAACAACAGAGATAAAAAGGCATATTACATAATGATGAAAGGGCTGAGTCACCAAGAAGACACAGAAATCCTAATGTGTATACATCAAACAAAAGAGCTCCACATATATGCAAAGCAAAAGTTAAGAGAACTGAACAAACGGACAAATGCACACTCCTCTCTCAATCACTGACAGAATAACTAGGCAGGAAATAAGCAATCTGAGTTCTTGAGAAGAACTCCAACATCATCAACCCATAGGATTTAATCAACATTTATAAAGCATTCCACCCAACAAGAGCAGAATGCACATTCTTTTCAACCACATGTGGAACATAATTCAGGAGAGCCCCTATGGTAGCCCATAAAACAAACTTCAACAAATTTAACAGAATTGAAACCACACAGAGTGTGTTCTCTGATTATAATGGAATCAAACTAGAAATCAGTAACAGAAAGGTAACAGAAAAATATCCAAACACTTGAAAACTAAACAACATGCTTCCAAGTATTCCAAAGGAATACGGCCAAAGGAGAAGTGTCAAAGGAAATTTAAAAATACATTGAACTCCATGAAAATGAAAATATCAAAATTTGTGGAATGCTGCTAAACCAGAACTGAAAAGGAAATGTATAGCACCAAATGTTTAAAAAAAACTCTTAAAGCAATAATGTACACTCCCACCTCAAACTCCTATTTTAAAAAAAGCAGAACAAAACTGAAGCAAGCAGAAGGAAGGAAATAAAGTTAAAAGCAGAAATCAGTAAAACTGAAAACAGAAAAATAGAAAAAAGCAATGATCTTTGAAAAGATAAATAAAATAAAAATACAATTGACAAACCCATAGCAAAGCTGAAAAAGGAAAAAAAGAAACAG
>NW_017731372.1:7302271-7303580 GCF_001890085.2 Hipposideros armiger | reverse complement strand
AGAGTGAGTTCTTCATTGCAGAAAATCAGTATTCCCCAACCAAGAGAATATTTTGTATCCAGTTAACTATCCGGCACCAATAGTCTTTTCAGAGTGCAGTGACAAATAACTAATTAGTCACGGTGATGAAAAAGATTCCCATGAGACTGGCCCACGTTCCCCCTCAGAAGTATGTGTGGGAATGGATTCAGGCCAGGACAACGGGTAATGGTACCACTCTGATGAGCTCCATGACTGCCATCCTCAGGAGAAAAAGCTTTCTTGGGCTCATGCAGAATATCATTATTTGGAAAACGGTTAGTGTCCTCCAAAGGGAGAAAGTCCCCGGGTATAAAGAGATGGGATACCAAACTTGTGACTAGCCATAAGGAGTTTGTCCTATGTTAGATGCTCAGTAACACTTCAAAAGCTTTGTACAGAAACAACATCACCAGACATGGACACAGAATGACCTTGTATAGTGGTCCTGGTGACCACAGCACAGTTAGTCCTCTTCTCCCACCTCTTTTCTGTCACTTACTAGTATGGGTATGTGCTTCTAGTTTCTTCCATTTGATTAGTCTTGTACAGTGGAAGCTTCCAAAGGCAGAGAGCTGGCAGCCCTTCCAGAATACACTTCCTAAGAGTGGGCTTATGTCTGTCTTATATGCTTATCAGACTGGAACTCCCCCAAACACAGATATATTTCATCCAGTGTAACATCCCTGGCTCACCCTCTCCCTGTCCCTCGCCCCACAACACTCAGTCCCAGGCTCTGCTGGCAGCAAGGGCTCATTACAGGCCATTATTGATGAGGCCAAAGAATATTCATTTTAAGACTGATTCTGGAAGGAAAACAGAGCTAGATCTTCTCCCTAGATGAAGAACAGGCAAAGAAGACCGACAATCATATTTCTCTAGCACTATGACTTCCAAAGTCCTCTGCTGTATTTTTTAATCATTATATTCACCCTGTGAGGGGGTTCTCCAGATGGGAAAATGGAGGTTCCGAGAGGCAACGTGACTCACCCTGAGTCATATCAAGGGTGAGTAAGCAGAGAGCTGGGAATACAAGCCAGGCTGCCAGCTCCAAGCCTTCAAGTCTTTTCACTAATCTATGTGTACAGCCTGAATTACCTCTCAATGCACAGGACATACATCATCACATCTCATGTAACCCCATGAGATGAGAAGGCTGGTATTTTTATTTTACAAATTGGGGAAATAAACCCAGAAGGTAAATGGTTTACTCAGTCATATTGCAGATGAGAAAACAGGACCTGAAGCCCAAGCCCAGTTTCCTAATTCAGTGCTTTCCTTCTATTGTATA
>NW_017731372.1:7294122-7297851 GCF_001890085.2 Hipposideros armiger | reverse complement strand
AGTAAATATAACTCAATGAACAGGTTAAACAGGAGAAATACCTGTCAATCTAAAATAAAATACTCCATTAAGCTATGATTTAAGGGAGAGGAAAGAATAAAGACATATTTAGACATATAAAGACTCAAAGAATTTATTATTCTCAGCCCCCTGTAAAGAAACTAATCTTGGAAATACTTCAGCAAGAAGGAAACTAACCCAGCAGTAAGCCGTGGGCTTCAAAAATCAATGATGAGCAAAGAAATTGGTGAACATATATTGATAATTCAAATTGGGTATTAACAATTAAAAAAATAACAATAGCTAATTGCAAAGTTAGAAATAAGGAAAACTAAAATGCATGAATGGAAGTAATTCAGAATTAAACTATTCTAAGATCCTTGTCTAATTCTCAAAGAAGTTAAAGTGATTAACTTTAAGATAAGTATGAATGCTAAAAGTATATAAATGTAATCAGTAGAACAAAAATAGAATGTATGCCTTTCAAACCAACACAGAGAAATAAAGCTGAACAGAAATCAATAAAGGAAGGCAGGAAAAAATGAAGGAAGGGAGGAAATGAGAAAAAAATAAAAAGAAAGGGGATAATAAACAGAAAACATAAAATTAGATACCGGAAATAAGTCCAAATATATCGGCAAGAACAATAAAATAAACAAACTCTTACTAAAAGGTAGGTACTCTCACCGAGTAGGTAGGAACATGGTATCTGAAGCCAAACTGAATTTGAATACTGATTCCGCCACTTACTACATAACTGTGCCTCAATTTCATAATCTGTACAACAGTAATTCCCACCTTATAGATAAATCTGTTAATATAGCTTATATTGCAAGCATAGNTCCTATCAAAGGCCAACTCCTCCCATGTGCCCTGAATCTCACCCTTCGCTCCCTCAAGTGCTTTACACACCCCCTACCCCATCATTCCCTCTCTTTTCATTCCATCAACTTCTCCTTGGACACAGGATCATTCATTCCATCGTTATCTTTAGATATCAATCAACTCCCCTTTCTTGCTCAGCTCCTTTTGTCGTTCCCCTTTATAGCCAGGCTTTTTGAAAGATTATTCTAAACATATCTCCACTTTCTCCCCTCCAAACATGTCCCACACTCCACTCTATGACCTCCACTCTCTAATGAAATAGCTATTGTCAAGGTCACCAATGATCTCACTGTGGTTAAATCCAATAGACTCTTCCATCCTGATCTAACTCACCCACTCAGTAGCATTTTACAGATGATTACACAGCTTCCAAAAACTCTCCTTGCTTGGCTGTCTTAATGCCACTCTCTCCTGGCACCACAAAGGTAGGCAGCTCAGATCTCCCTCTAAGAAAACCTCTAGAACTAATCCATCAGGGAGTTCTGTTGCTTCTACCGCCAAACACATACAACTCAGGACCTATTCACTATTCTCCGACTTCCTTCTACAACTCAATCCAGTACACCGTTTCCTCACTACAGCATGATGGTAGCTTCCCAACCTCTCCCCACTTCCATTCTGGTGCTCCTCAAATTCATACACCACACAGCAACTTGTGTCAGTCATGTCACTTCCCTGATCAAAACCTTATAGCTCTTACATTGAACTTCAAACAACAACTACATTCTTGCTGTGACCTGCAAGCCCCTGTCTACCTTTTCAACTTCACCTGAGCCCTTCGCCCTCTCACCAACCACTTCACCCCAATGGCTTTCTGCAAAAATACCAAAGCTCTTTTCCCACCTTGGAGCAGCTCAAAATGTTCCTATCCTAAAAGGGTGGGTTCTTCTCAAACTTTAGGTCTTGGCGTAAGTGTCATCTCTTCTTAGCGGCTTTCCCTGACAACCCTATCCAAAAAAGATTGTCTGTCATCTCCCTTTCTCTGTTACATTTTACCATATCACCAGGTTTGTTCCTTTTATAGCATTCATCACGAATTGTAATACACATATCTGTTTAGTATAACACATGTATAATACTTGTTTACAGATGTCTTTCCCACTAGATTGCAAGCCCCATGAAGGCAGGGTGTTTGTGTGTCTTCTCACCACCACATATTCAGTCCATAGCACAGTGCCTGGCACACAGTAGGTGCTTTAAAAAGCCACATGAATACATGAATGACTGGCTGAACAAATAAAGCTAAAGAAGAGGCTATAAAAAAAGACTCAAGTAATAATATAATTCTTGACAAAAATTTAATATTAAGAATATTCTTGGAATACTATACTAACCATGAGAAACAAGAAATAATATGTTATATCTTGAAGCCATATTCTAATTATATGTACTGTCATGAAGAAATAAAAATAAAAACCAGAATCCACATAGACCACTTAATAGCATGGAAGTTTCCAGCAGGTGCCCTTCCCCAGGTATGACAGCATGCATTATCATTTATTGAGTGGTTGCTGTATGCCCTACCCTGAGCTAGTAAGCCCTTTACATATATTACTGCATTTAATCCTCACACTCTGTGAAGTGCATACTATTATCATCCCTATTTTACAATGAAAAAAATTGAAGCTTGGGGAAGTAGCTTGTCCAAGGCCACAGGGTTTTCAGTGGTACAGGCAGTGTTTGAAAGCCTTGTCAAGTTTAATGCTAATGCCTGTGCTTTTAACCCCCTATGCTCCCCTGCCAGGTTCTGGGCTGAGAACTTTATATCCAAACTACAATTTAATCCTCACAACAACCATGTGAAGATATTGGTGTTTACTTTATAGATAAGAGCAATGATTCCAGGGAGGCTGAGTAAGTTAATTAAGTGGTGAAGCTGAGATTCAAACCCAAATCTGATTTGAAAGCCCCTAGTCTAAACCAGCACTAACCAATGGGAAAATCATGCAAGTCGCATATGTAATTTAAATTTTCTAGTAGCTACATTTTAAAAAGTAAGAGTATACAGGTCAAATTAATTTTAACAATATCTTAACCCAATAATTTTACCCAATATATCCAAAATATTAGCACTTCAACATGTAATCAATATATAAATTAGTGAGATACTTTACATTCCATTTTTCATACTAAGTTTGAAATCCGATGTGTATGATGTAACTTACTACACCTCTCAATTCAGATGAGCCACATCTCAATTGCTCAACAGTCATGTGTACCCAGTGGTCACCACACAAAACAGCACGAGTCTAAACCATGACATCATACTGCACCATAAGAATATCCTGATCAATTATAATTTAATATATATATAGTCACAGGTTGTGGAGTATAGCACAGGGAATACAGTCAATGGAATTGCAATGGCTATATACAATGTCAGAGGGGTAATAGATTGGGGGAGGGGGGTTATCATTTTGTGAGGGGTGTAAATGTCTCACTATTATATTGTTTTGTACACCTGAAACTAATAAAATAAATAAATAAATTAATTAATTAATTTAAAAAATTTTTAAAGAATATCCTAAACAGACTGGAACAA
This sequence comes from Hipposideros armiger, assembly GCF_001890085.2. Taxonomy (NCBI): domain Eukaryota; kingdom Metazoa; phylum Chordata; class Mammalia; order Chiroptera; family Hipposideridae; genus Hipposideros; species Hipposideros armiger. The sequence continues at coordinate 7,294,424 of NW_017731372.1, read as the reverse complement.
ATGTAGGAATTGCTTTCAAAAGTAGATTTGGAATGGATACACAAACTATCCACACACCAGACAACAAAAAAATAGATTAAAAAATGTGAACCATAAACATGTGTATACATGTAAATGTGTGCAAGACAGGGAGGTGAGAGGAGGGAGGACATGTCAGGAAACAAAGCGATGTCTGGGGAAATCATTTGAGAGAGGGTTAATCATGATACGGCTCTTGCAGGCAGAACCTGGCAGAGCCTCCGCCTGGAAACCCCCATCTTGGCTTCACAGCTGAACAACCTCAAGAAAGGCAAGGTCTCCAC
>NW_017731372.1:7291136-7292652 GCF_001890085.2 Hipposideros armiger | reverse complement strand
GGGTACTCACCACTTTACCCACTAAAGCGGCTTCATTGATCATCTAAGGACACAGATAGAGTACCTGCCACAAACACTACCATCACTATTACCACCCACCACACCTGCCGCAGATGTCCTCTCTCTGGGCGAAGAAAAACTTTGGTTCTCTAAACCCCTTACTCCAGGCACAACCCCTCCCTTAGCACCTATATGTGCATCTCTTTCCCTTTCCCCTTCCCCAAGTACAGCTCCAAAAACCTCCCCTTTGTTTAGAAACAATGTAGGTTTTTATGACTACAAAGTGAGGGCAAATTCAGTCCCCATCAGAAAAGGCATATTCAAAGAAAAAGGGAGAACCCAATGTTAATGAGGCTGAGAATGACACTCTCATCACAAAATACAGCCTGATTTGGGGTTGCAGGCATCCCAAGCTAAACAACTGCTTAATTCCTGTCATAAACACCCTTCTCTATAAACCAGGCAGGCTCTATTTTTAGCACTTTTTCCATGATGCATTTGTTCTTTAATGGAAGAGATAAAAGCAGTGGGAAACAATTAGAAGTAGTAACCCATATACTTTATGTCACAGTCAAGTACCAACACACATGACACCTTCACAAATATAAGCCCATATTAAAATGCAATTGGGCAACAATCTTGGTTTGTCCCTCTTTTGCTGAGAAGTACTTCAGTGGTATTCTTGTCACTTTTTATTTTGAAATATTTGTGAAATTCGAGCACTGAGAATTAGTGGTGAGGTTGAGTCACGGAATCGCCATCATTATCAAATCAGCTACAAGTAGTTGTCCATTAGCCATGACCAAGGCAGACAGTTTTCATGAGGGGAGGAAGGGGTAAAATGTGAAAGGGAATCAATATTTATTGAGGACCTACTAAGAGCGAGGCACTGAACTAGGTGTTTGCTTCCTTCTTCCCTCATTCATTTAATGAACATTTATCAAGCACTTCCTATGTGTTAGCATTGTGTTCCATGGTGGAGAGGTAGAATAAACAAGGAGACACGGCTCCTGCCTTCATGGACTTACCTTCATCTATTGGAAGAGGAAAATATTCAACAATAGCATTCCCAGGGGCATGAGTGCTCAAAGAGAAAATTACACATGACAAAGATGACTTCTGAAAAGGAGGTTTAACTGTCCTGGGGTGGGGCAGGGGCTGCTGGGAAGGCCTCGCAGAGGAAGTGCGATGTCTCCATTGAGACGTGTAGAATGTGTGGGAACTAGCCCAGGCAAGAGAAGGAGCGAGAGCTTGCAAAGGAAGGCCTTGTTCCAAGGCCCAGGGGCAAAAAAGAGTTTGACAAGTGTGAGTGCCACCTGGCTGACACTGAGAGTGAGTGGACAGCTGCCAGATGAGGCTGGAGAGGGGAGTTGGGTCTTGTAAGCCACAAAGTGCATTTTAAATGTATGCAAACAAATAACAAGATGACATTCAAGGATTTGTCAGCAGGGAGCAATAAAATCAGACTTGTCTTTTAAAGCACCACACCTCCGCACAGGTAGGTCATATCCTTCCC
>NW_017731372.1:7275733-7282871 GCF_001890085.2 Hipposideros armiger | reverse complement strand
CTTTGGAAAGATCAATAAAATTGATAAGCCTTTAGCCAGGCCAACTAAAGCTTACTAGTTCCCAGGATGGGTCCCAGATGTTTGCCACATATTGCCAATCAAGATCGCTTACTTATGTCAGACAGGTAAACAAAAACACTAACATCATTTCCTTTCTTTCATCCATTCAATAAATTAAAAAACAAAAAACAAAAAACTACTACTGATGAGCACTTACCGTATGCCAGACACTGTTTTAAGTGCTTAGGACATATCAGTGAAAAACAAACACAATAAATAAGTAAACAATATAGTACATTAGAAGGTATTAAGTGGAGAAAAATATAGAGCAGGTTATGAGTTATGAGAATTTTAATTTGTTATGAATGTTTACACAAAGGGTGCCAAAAATATATATGTATGTTTTAAGAAAGGAAAAGACTGTATTAAAATTGTAATATTCAATATATATACCAATAACAAAAGATGAATACAAGTCATGTTTGACTTCTGCAATTATAAGAGGTGCTCCAAGTGGTTACCATCAGCGTCCAGACACTTGACTACAGAGAACTAACTACTGCTTGAGCAACATTGACCAAAGTGTCCACGTATATACACTTTTTTGGCACCCCTGGTATATACGTAACTAATATGTATATATGTTAAGCAAATACTTTTATATTCTTCCCTCTCATCCCTTTGTCATCTACCATAAGATGTATCAATTATAGTTAAGTTTACATCTCAGTATGTAAGTTACAGGTTACCAAGGAGAAGAGTGAACATCACCCAAGGACTTTGCATCCTCTTGGGGAAAGAGTTGGCACAGTTTTGGTTACATGCATGTTAGGCAGAAGTATGATTTCGCTATGGTCTTTATTTGGGGATCTAGTATGTTTTAAGGAAACATGTATGACTGCCAAATTGACAAGGGTGAACTGTAATAATTAGTTTTATGTGTCAGCTTGTCTAGGCCATGGTACCAAGTTAATTCAATCAAACACTAATCTACGCATTCCTGTGAAGGTATTTTGTAGATGCAGTTAACATCTACAATCATCTGACTTTTAGGAAAGGAGGTTAGACTCTATAATCTGGGCGGGACTTATATAATCAGTTGAAAGGCCTTAAAAGAAGGCCTTTTAAGGTTTCTCTGAGGAAGAAGAAATTCCATCTGTGGACTTCAACATCAGCTCCTCCCAAGAATGTCCAGTCTGCCAACCTGCCCAATGAATTGGGACTGCCTAGTGAGCACCCCACAATCATGTAAGCCAATTCCTGGCAACACATGTCTTAATATATAAATATCCTACTGGTTCTATTTTTATGGTGGAACCCTGACTGATAACCACATAGAGGTAACCACATAGAGAAAATGACATTTGAGCAAAGCTTGCAGCTGGTAAAGGAGTTGCCACACAGGTATCTGTGGGAAGAGCAAGCCAGGTGTGTACAAGGAACAGCAAAGAGTGTGGCTGGATAAGAGTGAGCAAGGTGGAGAGCAGCAGGAGAGGAGGTTACTTTATTAACCAAAAGAAGAAACAGGGACCGACAACATGCAGGCTGTGAGCTGAAAGGCCTCTTGTATTATTCTTTCTATCATAAGCTAAGCCCACATCATGACCAAAAACAATGCTGCCACCATACAAATGTCTCTCCTTTAACATGACACAAATGAACACTCCCATTTCCACTGCTGGCGAAAGCTTTTGGCTGCTAAAAGGACATCCTCTGTAGTTAACTCCTTCGACATTTGGTGCACATACGCAGAGCACCTACTGTCAGCTACACCATGCTGGGAGTTTCCCTCTTAGCAGTACGGGAGCCAGGAGTCGGGTCAGGAGGGCCCTGTCATTCAAGCATGGATCACGAACTGACTGGGCACCACCAGGCGGGGAGACAGCTCATGTTGTCATCTTTGGGTAAGATGGAAGTTTGCCATGTGGAAGGTATAAGTCTCTAAATTGATACCACCCAGATCTACTTGATAAAAGGAAGACCAGGCACCACCAAAGACAGATAATAGTAACTTTGGTGCATTACGCTTGGCCAACACCTTGTCCTGGCTTCCCAGTCTTTCCCTTGTCCTAGCAAAAGAGAGAATCAACACCCTGGTTAGTGGGATGGTAGGTGATTTGTATTTACTTCTTTTTGCTTCCTGTATATTCTTTTCCTATAATAGTATGTATGGCTCAAAAACAAAAGTGTGTATGGTTTATCAGTAAAGCCCCCTTCATATGCATAACACTTCTGTTCCTTCCCCACGCCTTCAAAAAAAGTGAATTGACACCTGTAATCTCGAGCAGGATGGAATGGAGCCGTTTGCAGTCTCTTTCACATATGGGAAGGTACAAAGCTGAAAGGAGTTAGGTTACTTACCCAAAGTCACACATGGTGCTGTGTAGCCCAGCCAGGACAAGAGTCTGGGGATCCTGAATGTCCCCCTCTAAACCAACACACTCACTTTGTACCATTTTCTCAGCCCATGGACCCCACAGAAGTGAGGTGTCAAATGAGCTGACCCATCGCCCTTACCTCGGCCAGGCGCGAGTGCTTGTGGACATTCTCGCCTTTTTGCACGCTGGGAGCCAGCTGCTGCAGGACACCCCTGCTGCTTGTCAGTGCTCTGGTCAGCCGAGCAAACTTCCCCCAGCCTGGAGCACGTGGAAAAGAGAAAAAGACACATTCAACCGCGTCCTGAAGGCATATGGACATGCACACCACAAGTCACACCCTTCAGAAGCAGACACCCACATTGTCCTCCTGAGCTCCCATGAGTCACTCCGCATTCCTCATAATCCAGACTCACTGCTCAGAAAAGCATGTAGACACACTCAAATTTGGGTAGCCGTTTACTTTTCCCCTGCGCTTTCACTTTATCTTAATCATAGCTTTGTAAAATAGGTAGGGCAGGTGTGCCTAGACAACTGGAAAGAGTCTAGAACCCAGCGCTATCCACTCTGACCTAAGGATCTTTTGCCAGGTACTACGAGGCAATAGAGATGTTTCTCTGACATTGTAACCGGGCTCAGGCTGTTCCCAACCCTCACGACGTCTGCTCTAGCTGGTTCCAGGTTTTAATGGACAAGCTAGTCAAATGGCCATTCCGTGTATTATATTCTTCAAAGTCAGGAGAATAGGAAATGAATTTAATCCCTGGGTAGATGGGAAAAAAGCAACGGCAGATTTTAGTCTGCTTGGGATGGGAAAAGGGCAGTTGGCAACAGGTCCCCTAAAACAAGAAACTCCAAGAGCCTAGGACTGAACTTAGTATCCAGAGCCCAGTAAAGAAACCTGGATACAAGTCCTCTCTCCACCTTCAGCTTGCTTTGTGATCACAAGTTATTTAAGTTGTCTGGGTTTCAATGATCTCATCAGCAAAGTAGAAATTAAAATACTCTACTCGCCTAAAGGCAGGGTATGTTTGCCTGGTAAAATAAAGGGGCTAAGTTTTGTGGGCTGTGGTTAGTGGGCGAAAACAGAGGCTGTCTGGAGGCCTCCTTGGTCCCCTGGACTAGCTCCTCCAGGAAAAGTAAAATGCTTGTCTTTTTCTAATCCGGCCCACTCTCTATACTCCAGAATCTAAGACACATGAGTGATCTTTCCTGAGAATCTAAGACATATGAGTGATCTTTTAAAGGTTCCCCCAAACACAATTGTCCATTCCTATATCCAACGACCCATTTGCATCAAGGTTATGACCATGGCAATTGCCTCATGGGGCCTCTGGAAGCCTGTCAGGGTTCTCAAGACCAAGCTAGGGGTTGAGTGGCTCCAGCAAATAAACAGAACATAAAACTATTTTTACATGACAGTGAAAAGCAGGGCGAGGCAATTTTATTTTTTGTCCTTTAAGTTTGACAGTATTCAGTGCCTGGCAGCAGAAATCTCATCTGCCAAATTTTACCCTGGAGCACCTTTCCAAGACAGACTTAGAATCCAGGGGACAATGGAGCTAAGTGGAAGAATGGCCTTCTTTGCACAACCTTTAAGAATCAGGGTCTAGATACATTTTTGTCAACATGGCAAGAATAGCAAATAAGTTCTTTTTTATCGCTTTCCAGAAGTTCTGGGCTTTAATGAAAGATAATGGCCATTAAGCCACGAAATGGGACTGCTGGAATCAGCTCGAAAAGAGGCGCACGGTGGTCAGGTTGTGGGGGTTCTCATTCACGTGAATGGGAGAGGACAGCCCAGACTCTGCACGGGTCTTTGATATCGCCCCCAAGTGAGCCATTTATGAACTTGCTCACTGGAGTTTTCTTGTGTGAACTGTGGACTAGAATTTTATAAAGTCTCTTTCAGAGTCAGGCTATCTCCTTCAGCTCAAAATAAAGCTGGAATTGATTTCTACAAACCTGTTCAAGAAGAGCGGAAAATGTGTTTTTCAATCGTGCAAATATCAGCAAGAGCTCGGCAAGCCCCCAGCCCACCCCACTCCTCCACTGCTATCTTCATCACCCCTGCCATGGCCCATATTCTGGGACTAATGATGAGCAGGAGGTGTCAGGGCAGACACCTCAGACCCTGCCCAGCAGGGAGCTCAGGGCCCTGGTCCATCAGCTGAAATTGCACAAAAGGGCAAAAAGAAAGACCCCTGGGCCTCTGGGCATTTCCCCCCAGCTAGCCTCATACTCTCTGGACTAGCCCTGAGTCACTTTCCAAGAACGTGACTCTTAAAAGAGCTGGCTGAGTGGAGGGCATGAGAAGGTGAATGGGTGTTGGATGGAGAAATGAATAAGCAGTGTGAAATCCACCACCACACTTCTACCAGATGGGCAGGCTCTGCCTGTTCTGAAGAAAGGAAATAAGTTCTATCCCAAATTTCACCCCCTGATTTCCTTTCTGAATTATAGACACTTTCTAATAGGAATCATTGCCTAGCCAGATGAAAGAACTTCATTCATCCATTCATGTATTAATTCTATAAACATAACTACTGCATACCAGGCATGGTACTAGATACTACAATACTAAAATAAAGAAGATACAAACTCTGGCTTCAAAGAACATGCCCTCTAGTAGGGAAGACTGACAAATAAATTTTTAAAAAAACAAAAAACATGATATAGTAAGCTAAGTTCTGTTACTGTAGGCAGAAAGAACAGGACCGCAGGGTGAGAGTGGGGCGGAATAAAATGAGGGGGTGAGGGGAAACAATGGGACGAGGAGATGGGGTCATCCTTAGGAAATGGTGCAGCTACCAGACTGGCCAGAACTGGATTCCGGTGGCCAAGAGCAGTCCCAGAAGACCGCCTTGCCCCTCAAGGTGAACCTTAACTAATTACAATGGAATTATAATATTATTAGCATGGTAGCCAAGAAAAATCTCCACCCCCTGTGTCGCCATGACAGTTCCAACAAGAGCCAAGTAAGGACAAAAATCCCTTCTCCCAACAGGAAGGCGTTGTCAGCAAAGACCCACTCTGGGAACACCTGTAACGCCACCCCTAAATATCTTGCACCCTTATTCAAATTTAATCCTAAGTTTCTTTGTCCTTCGGGGCCTGCACACTCTCATGCCATCTTGAGAGTGTACTATACTATTTCCTTTCTTTTAATCAACCCTCTGCTTGCTTGGCTTGGTTTGTGTGGCTTAGTTGTACATCCTGGAATGCCTTCCTGTGACAATACAAGAATGCTTGTTCTGGGAAGTAAAAGCTAAAATAAAGGAATGGGACTATATCAAACCAAAAAGCTTCTGCACTGCGAAAGAAACCATCAACAAAACAGAGGCAACCAACCAAACAAGAGATGATATTTGCAAAGAACACTTCCAATAAGGGGCTAATATCCAAAATATGTAAGGAACTCAAACAACTATACACAAAGAGACAAACAATCCAATTAAAAAATAGGCAGAGGACCTGAATAGTCTTTTCTCCAAAGAAGACATACAGATGGCCGATACACATATGAAAAGATGCTCAGCATCACTAAACATCAGAGAAATGCAAATCAAAACCACAATGAGATATCACTTCACACCAGTTAGAATGACTATCATCAACAAGACAAATAATAACAAGTGTTGGAGAGGCTGTGGAGAAAAAGGAATCCTCATACACTGTTGGTAGGAACGCAGATTGGTGCAGCCACTATGGAAGGTGGTATGGAGGTTCCTCAAAAAATTAAGAATAGAATTATCATATGACCCAGCAATCCCTCTCCTGGATATATGCCCAAAAAATCTGAAAACATTTATCTTTAAAGATTTATGTGCTCCGATATTCATTGCAGCTTTATTTACAGTGGACAAAAAAAACAACCACAGTGTCCTTTGATAGATGATTGGATAAAAAAGATGTGGTACATATACACAGTGGAATACTATCCTGCCATAAGAAAAGATGAAATAGTGCCATTTGTAACAAAATGGGTGGTTCTTGAGATTGTTATGCTAAGCGAAATAAGTCAGACAGAAAAAGTCAGGAACTATATGACTTCACTGATATGTGGGATATAAAACTGAAAGCAACAAAGGAACAAGACAAACAAATAAAGAAACAAAAACTTATAGACACAGACAACAGTTTAGTGGTTACCAGAGGGGAAGGGGGAAGAGGGGATAGTAGAAGAGGTGAAAGGGGGTTAAATGTATGGTGATGGAAGCAGAACTGACTCTGGGTGGTGAACACACAATGTGATATATAGATGATGTATTACAGAATTGCACACTTCAAACCTATGTAATTTTGCTAACCACTGTCACCCCAATAAATTACTTACTGGGTCCTTTTTCCATTCTCAACAAGGCCAACCACTTCCCCCTTCCCTGACCCCACAATGGCTTCTGGTTTCAACTGGGGTGAGCCCCACTAGGCTACTTTAGCTCACACAGCACTGTGTCCTCCCCAGGCCAGAAGATATGGTTGTGGAATGAGCTTCAATTCCAGGTCCTCCAAGGGTGAGTGCATGCATACCAGGAAGGACAGACCTATAGGCCCCTCCCTGGGAAATCAGGCCGAATCACTTTGAGTAGAAGTTGCAGAGGACTCCTGTAAGGTCTCCTCATCCCGATGGGAGGCTGAGGCCAGGCTTGTCCAAATCTGTAGAGTCACAGATTCTCTTAGAGGAGCTGGTGCCATAACCCAGCACCCAGAAGGGATCCGTGGTCACATGGGACCAGGACAGACAGTTAATGTAACTACTGCCT
>NW_017731372.1:7272782-7273688 GCF_001890085.2 Hipposideros armiger | reverse complement strand
TTTTTTTCTGAGGGGTCAGATTATCCACCCTTCTATTCCATCCCAAAGGTGAATTTTAAACAAGCCCAGGTCAGCAAGACTCTTAGGACTCTTAAGGCTGATAGAAGTGCTGCGCTGAAACCCGGCTGGATCTGCTTGAATCTCACAGTGTGAAAGCACATCCAAGGAGAAAAGTCAAGTCAGGGAACAATCCAGCTGCATGGCCATGTATCTTCCATCTTGATTTGATCCTTGCAGCCAGAATTGCAGTTTATAGACTTATGATGAACAAGGCCTGGAGAACTATCATGCTCTTCCATCATCAACCGACTAGTATAAAATTTGACCTTGTCCTCAGCAGACCACCAAATCTAAGAGGGCCAGGGGCACAGTGACATGACAAGTAGGAGGGTCGAGACATATCTGCCATTTAAAATGGACAGGCTTATAAAATCATATAAAGTCACGTCCTAGAGGAGATATTAAGCACAATCCACTAGCAGCACACCTGTGTCAAGGGCTAAAGTGTGTGTATGCATGTGCGTGTGTGTGCATCTGCGTGTGTGTGTGTGTGTGTGTGTGTTTTAAGTTTTTACAAATCAAGCCACATGTTACTACTATTTATTTCACGAATAAAGAGAATATCTGGTTCCCTTGGCTAATGGGTGTGTGTGTGTGTGTGTGTGTGTGTGTGTGTGTGTGTGTGTGCACGCACACGAGCACGTGCATGCCAAAGCTCTTCTACTACAAAGAAAATACATCACTGAGGCAGGTTAAATAAAGCAGAGCGTTTTCTTCCTGGAAAATAAACCTAAGTGAGTCTCACCGCATCACTCACATCAGTGATTCTCACTTATTACATGGAAGATTTGTCTCTTCTTTAAGGTCTCATAAAAATCAAATACAGACACTAGATGACATGTGAGA
>NW_017731372.1:7266817-7269877 GCF_001890085.2 Hipposideros armiger | reverse complement strand
ATCAATGCACAAATCCAGGAGAAACACATCATCCGGCAATCCTACTGATGGCAGCAGAGGCTGCTGCTGCTGGGAGAGCAGCTCTTTCCTGGCTGAGAGTGCCCAGTAGAGGGGCAGTTCCAGGTCAGGCTCCTCCTCCTGGTCACTCGGTGATTCTCAGCCCTTAAGTAGCTCCTTTGTGTCACGCAGTAATGAACCTGACAAACTAACCTGGCTATGTTCTCATCAGTCAGATAACCAAAGAGCAAGGCTCAGCTGTATGAGAGAATGTTTGGCATCCATCAGTCTTCCTCTACTCTGGGCCTCCTCCCAGGTACGCTGTAGCCAAGCAGTCAGGTAGCCATGCCACATTCAACAGCAACAGAACTGACTAAGCTAATGAGTGATTGGCTCTTGAGATGGGCTGCATGTGCTGAGCCACTTGGATAGGTTCAGAAACTGGACTAGGGACTGGCAGCCTGCCCCAGGAAACAGACCAGTGGTCTGGGGTCAGCTTCATTCAGACGAACGACTAGTGCGGAGAGGATGAGACAGCACCAGGGCGACATAGTGGTCACTGGCCATTAGAACATCTGATTTGGAATCCCAAGCCCTGGGTTAGAGCTCTATCTCTTCCTTTAGTATATGTCTTGGCCATATCACTTTAACTTCTCTTGAAATCAGTTTCCTTATTTGTAAAATGGGGATAATAAACCTACTTTAGATTAAGTAAAAATATACATATGTCTGGTACATAAATATTTAAACCTATTACTTTCCTTTCTTTCATCTTTTTAAATTCTTCATCTGTAAGATTGAGATGCTCAATATCACTTTACAGGAGTGTTTGGATGACTTAAAAAAAACGAATGTATCACAAGCGTTTAATGAAACTGAAGCTACCTCAACCTGTTCTGAGGGAAGATGGCCAGTCTCAACCATAAAAAGGAGAAAGCTGGAAAAATCAATGCTTCAGCCTCAAAGTAATTAAAATTTGATTGAAGAGCAAAAAACAAAACCTAAATAAATGGAGAAAGTTACATTGTTTGTAGATGAAAAGATTCAATTTTGTAAGTCAGACCGCCCATTTAATATATAAATTTAATGCAATTGCAATCAGAATCGCAATTGTTCTTTTCTCATTTGTTTTTCTCAGAGCTTGATGAATTAAAATTCAATTCAAATAGAAAAATAAAGGTAGAAGAATGTCCAATAATTTTTGAAGAGAAAAATAATGACAAGAACTACCTACTACAGCAATTAAGAGCCATTGGCACCGGTCCTAAAACAAGAAACAATGAAAATAATGATATCATTTATTAAGTGCTTACCATGAGGCCAAGTTCTGACATATTATGGTTTACTTCTCACAACACTCTGTGAGGTGAAATAGCTCCTATGACATTATCCCCATTTTAAATATGGGGAAGACCACTGGGAAAGCATTTTAACCAAACCCACATAGCTAGTAAGTTACGAAAGAAGTGGAGAGAGAAAAACCCATGAATGTGTGAGAATTTAGCATGTAAAGAAAAGGGCATTTCAAATTAGAAGGGCAGAGCTGGATTCTTCACCAAATAGTACAGTAGCCCCACCTTATCCATGGTCTCATTGTCCTCAGTTTCAGTTACCTGTGGTCAACAGCAGTTTGAAAATATTAAGTGGAAAATTCTAGAAATAAACAATTCATACGTTTTAAACTGCACGCTGTTTTGAGTAGCATGATCAAATCTCGCACTGTTCTGAGTAGTGTGATGGAATCTCACAAGGTCCTGCGCAGGATGTGAATCATCCCTTTGTCTAGCGTTTTCACACTGTAGACATCCCCTGCCTGTTAGTCACCTCCTAGCTGTGTTGGTGATCAAATCGACTGTCACAGTATCACAGTGCTTGTGTTCAAGAAATCTTTATTTTACTTAATAATAGCCCCAAAGTACAAGAGTAGTGATGCTGGCAATTCGGATATGCTAAAGAGAATTCGTCAAGTGCTTCCTTTAAGTGAAAAGGTATGCATATACAGGAAAAAACATAGTATATGTAGGGTTCGGTACTATTCGAGGTTTCAAGCAACCCCTGGGTTCTTGGAATGTGACCCCCGCAGATAAGGGAGGACTACTCTCTGAGACAACTAAATAAGCACTGTGGAAAGTCAATTAAGTTAGACTGCTACATCACATAATATATAAACATAAATTCCAAATGGCTTAATGTTCTAAACATTCTAACATAGCTATAAAAGCACCAAAAGGAAAAATAGAAGAATGTTTTTATTACCTGAGTAAGGAGAAGAGCTTCCTAAGCATTTATACAAAGGTCAGAACCACAAAGGAAAACAATGACACAAAAATTTTTTTCTTTTATATGGTAGTTTAAAAAGAGAGTCTCTAAAAGGAAAAATATTTTACATTATGTGTGTGATTTAGGGTCAATATCCCTTATAGCTCCTAGCACTGAATAAGTAAAAGACAATCTATTAGGAAACAAGACAAAATATGACTTTTTTCATATTAGATTTGTCTCCACAACTAGATTGTAACCTCCTCAAAGTCAGACTCATTTTCTTATATCTGGATCTCTCTGGCTCAAACCCACAGGCCTACAGTAGGTAATCAATAAGCACTTGGCCGGCAGCTTCTCCTTGCTGGCTTCTCAGAAGGCTGTAGATGCCTTTCCCGGGGCTTCTCTGATGCAGAAGCTAACCCACAGCTCCCAAACGCGGGGCCACCAGCCTCACCACAAGTCACGGAATCAGTCACATGCTGAGGTGTGCCACCCAAAGAGTGCACTGCTTGCACTCAAGACTGATACTTCTTAATTGTCTTATTTGAAAAATGGGAAAACTAACTAGCACAAGAGCGACCACCTAAATACTTACTGAATGAGTTCATGAATGATGACTGTCATTGATGTAAGAGAATTACCTAGCATACTGAGAATGAGTCCAGTAACAATACAGAACATATAGCACTACTGAAATGCCCAGGTTTATTGGTCAGGCTGGCCAACAGGTAGAAAGAAACCTTTCAAGTAATCTATCCTTGAAGATATGTAATAACATTCCACACACTCATTCCAAAACAC
>NW_017731372.1:7262115-7264697 GCF_001890085.2 Hipposideros armiger | reverse complement strand
TGGCTGAAGGAGTGAGGTGGAACGAGGCAAATATCTAGCATGAAAGCCACAGGACCAGCCCTCTTAGCTTTGTGGATGCCCAGAGCCAAACTCTCGGACCAGCAGCATCTGCACAGGCCCCCAAGCCAACAGTCCTCTTAGGTGCCTGCTCCAACATGCCAGACTGAAAAACTGGTCCCAGCTCCTTCCAGACAAAAGCAGCAAGTGCCCTTTGCTTTCCAAAGCAAAACATATGACCCTGAACACCACCAAAATAAACACGCCATCTGGGCCACTCTGGAAATGTTCTGTTGAACCTATGACCTACCATGCAATCCAACATATAAAGAACAGGATTCTTTACAAACCAAGTAGCATTTTTGAAACAAAGGCAAAGCACTGTTCGCCACCTCTGCAGCCCTGCTATGGCCAGATGCCCCACTTATGCTTCTAATATAGCTAATCTCCATTCTCCTAAGAGAAAAGCAAGTTTTATATTTGTGTATGCTGCTGACCTAAAACTTCATTAACAGACTTTGTGGAAGTCACTGTAGCCAAAACAAATACAAATTAAAAATGCACTGAGACTATTAATGCTGTCTCCAATGAAAAACAGGAGTCACCAGGAGAAAAAAATTTTATTCAGAAACTCATAATTGGGTACCTACTGGCAGTACCTGCCATGCTAGAGGCTGTGGAAGACAGGTACAAAGACAAACTGGACAGAGTTTCTGTCCCGTCTCTTCCCTTCCCCCAAGGAGGTACGAAGTCTACAAGTGCCTTAAGCCAGCGACTCACCATAAGTAAACCAGCACTAAAACACTAATCCTTGGTAGGATAAGAGATCAAAAAGTCTTGACTGGTTAGTGCCAAGTTCAAATGTCCCCATAAGGAATAGTCTAATTCATCAATCTATACCATTTATCCCAACACACACAATGGCTTCAAGAACAACATTTAGCTGATAGGGAGAAAAATACCCGAAAGAGCAACAGAGGAAGAGGAGACATTTTACTTTGCCAAGCACATTAAGATGTGGTTCAGAATGGTCTGAATACTTACTGTTCTTCTTATACATCAAAATTTCAAAGGAATTCATCTCATAGTTCTCAAATGTTTGCCGCACCTTTTCAATTGTATCTTTATCAGTCAGCTCCCCATACATAAAACTGCAAATCAACCAAAGAGCTCAAGTTAGATTAACAAATATTTATTATTCAACCAGCATATGTTAAATACCTGTTCTATGGCTAGCACTCTGCTATGTAGAACNTCATATTATTCAATTCTGGTGCTGTACAATGAGTCAGATGCTCACAATTTTAACGTGAACTTGGAAATGGGTTCAATTCCCAGAACACAATTTGGCAAAACGTTTCAGAAACCTTAGTTCACATACTTTGACACAGTAATTCTCAACTTCTAGGAAACAAAGATATTTTTTATCTTTTATATTTTGCTCAAAGATATTCACCTTAACATTATGCTTAATAAAGAAAAGTTAGAGCCTTAGAAATATCCAATAATAGAGGGAGTGTTAATAAAATTCTTTCTGAATTATGATTATGGGGAATTTTAATGACAGGGATATTTTTATGATAAAAGATTACATAATTGTATGATTTCAAATTGCATATATGTCAAAATCTCAGTTATGTAACATGTGCACAGACAAAAACTAAAAGGAAATACACCAAAAAGTTAGGAGTATAGTAGTATTCCCCTGAGTCTTTGAGTCTTTAAAGGATTGTTTTTCTTCTTTATACCTTCGTGTATTCTCCATAGTAAAAATGCATTAATTTTAAAATGAGAGAGAAAAATAAATATTCTTTTAGATGATGACATTTCACATTTTAAAATCTCAATGGGGGAAGTTTCCCCCCATGGGACTCTATAGTGCTTTAAAACGCTGAAAGTTTCAATCTGATGAACCCAAAGTTTGAAAGTAGAAGCAAACTCTGCCTCCTCCTTCCTGTCCTCTCATCCATTTATGTTCAGTCTGCTCCTATGGGACCAACACAGTTCAGTTCCGCTCCACACTGCTCACTCCTCAGCTCCCATGCCCTCACTCTGAATCACATACTTTTCTTTCACTGATCTGAGCTTCTTGGTAACTATCGAGTTCCTTTCAAAGTCACTCAACAGACATTTGCTGAGCACCTCCTCTAGGCCGGGCTTTGAGCTAGATTCTTGGTTAAGTTCTACTTCAGGCCAAACGAGGAGTTCCTGACAGAAAACACTGTGCTTCCCACTTGTGAGAACTGCCGAGAGCTGAGCAAACTGAGGGAAGACCCGGTCACTGGTCACCACTCACAGAGTCCCTACGGTCAGCCTTCTCCCATGCCCCGCTCCACCCCAGCATCTCACCATCTCAGCTGCCTCTTCCCCTCCGCAGGCCACACTCATCTTGTCACCAGAGTGATTCCTAGCGGGCCCCAACCTCCAGTCTCCGGTGCTCCATTCTATCTCCACACGCTACTGCTACTCTTTCTAAAATGAAAACCTGCTTATATGCTTCACCCTGCTTAAAACCCCTCTGTGTGCCTCACCCCTACCCTCTTTCCCCACAACTGCTGCCCTTAAGACAAATTTCTGAACTCTTT
>NW_017731372.1:7247878-7256951 GCF_001890085.2 Hipposideros armiger | reverse complement strand
TCTCATGCAGCACTCTGCCTTTGGATTGTGCTCTTCAACTGTAAACCAGAAAGAGAGATAACCGAGCTTGTTGAATTATCTTTAAAAAGGAAGATAGATCAAGACTACATCAGCCCTAGGAGGAAAAAACTGAAGCTCTACGACCATTTTATGTAGCCGGTTGCTCACAAGCCTTTTTAGCTGCCTTCCACTTTCTCTGAGTTAATTTGGTAGATAAGTGACCTCCATTTCAGTGATGCGATGGCATATGTGCTGGCAATTTCCTTCACAAGGTAAAACAAATGGCTGGAAAATGGAGTCTTCAAATAAATGAAGTACCGTAATGACAGCCAGCTCTCATTCACCCTGTGTACTTTTTCAAGTTGTAGCTTACTGGTCGGTGAAACATTTCCTTTTCCTGGACAATAGATTTCAGATGCCTGCAATGCAAGGAGTTAGCAGAAGAGGCTCCTGAGCTATGAGAAACAGAGCTAGCACAAGGTATGCTTACTTTAGAGAAGGGACACTTCAGGAGTTAAACGAGTTTCTTAGAAAAGTTGGCTAAAATAGCAAATTTATCTGATTTTCTTCATGTATCTGATTATAGCCATAAGCAGCAAGATAGGTAAGGAAAGGCTGCTCAAGTCACATGAGAAAGGAAAGCTAACTCTCCCAATTTGTTGTAGTTGTATGTGCACCTATATAGATATAGACGCAGATGCAGATATAGATACTTAACAGTATAAAAAGCATACCAAGAATATGAGAGAATTCTGTTGCATTACTTAAGAGTCATAATTTCTAAACCTTTGAGCAATGAGGGGGAAAATCTTCAGCTTTCTATTTCCCAGTCCCCAAAATCTACAATTTAAGACAATGATAAGATTCTCAAGACATTTCATACTTTTCACCAAACTCGTTACTTGGCTGACTTAATACCATGAAAATGCAACTTCTGAAAACCAAAGATGATGCCTGGGGTGGACAAGTTTTGTCCACCTTTCATAGATGAGTTTCTTTGTTGATTTGGCAGGACTGGGGAAATGAGTCTGCTTCATGCAAACACACCGAAGACAGAGGACTCTGAAGAAGGAAGGGAGTGAGAGGAGGGAAAGAATGCTGAGCCAAGACCTTCCCACGGAACTGCAGGCAAAGTCTGCAACATGCCCCACTCAACACCTTGAAGATGCTTTAAAACAGCTGTTCTAGCACCATGGCCCAAGGGTGCTGTGTGGTTAGTAACCCTGTCAAACACACAAGCTACACTGCTAGCTCCATCTGCCACCTTCTTTGAGTTAAGGATCAGAGAGGGATGTGACAAGAATTAGAAGGCAACAAAATGTTGCTTCTCTTCTGTTCTTCTAATGAAAAGCCCTATGAACAAGGCCCTTGTCTCCAACACTACAGTTATTCTTCAAATAAAATAGTCTTAAATCTTAAAATTAATTTAATCATCTAAAATTTGATTTAATTTTATTTAATCTTCTAACTTTAATGTTCAGTTTTATCGAAACCCCCATAAATTCCTGAGTTCGCATTTCACAGATAAAATGATTTTCCTGAGTTTTCCTAGGTTTTCCCCCATCTCACTGCGAGTTCGTTAGTTGTGAGGACGATGTTTTAAGTCTTTGATTTTCCCAGCACAGTGCGTGAACTGGAGGTGATAGCGCCATAAATATTCCCAAATAAACAATGAATGAGAGAAGGGCAATTCCCACATTGAGTCAGCCATTTTCTTTTTCTGAAAGACACCATGACAGGTTGTCCAATAGAACAGCCCCAATCATAAATACCTGCAGGTACTGCTTTTTTGCATCACTTCCGCCCTGTGATAGCCAGACAGCTTGCAAAATCCATCATTGCTGTACACGATAGGCCAGTCCACTATCTGGGCATTTCCCAACACAAAATTAGTATCTGTTAAAAAAAAAAGAAAGAAAGAAAGAAAGGAAGGAAGGAAGAAAGAAAAGAAGAAAAGAAGAAGAAAAAGGAGAAGAGAAAAGGGCACATGAAGCAAGACATTAGTTGAGATTCAACAAGGACATAAATAATGTCAACTAAGCCAGGGACTTTTGTTTCCCTCCACAATCGTCTTTTAAACAGGAAAATGGCCCTTCAAAGAATACAAAAGAACAGTGCTTTACAGTGAATATTTTGAATGCAAATGCTAAGGTTACTATCCCCCAAGAAGAAGTTGGCAAAGGAAACATGCTTAACCAGCCAACCAACCAACAAATCCTGCAGAAATCCAGTGATTCCCATGAGACACATTCCAGTCCAAATTTTTCATCTCAGTGAAAATTATTCTGGTGATATGGAGCAAGAGAGAAACCAAAGTCATTTCTTCTGGACTCTGTCCAGTATCTTAGGCTTGGCAGTCTTTTGGCTAGAAGCTACAAATTGGCCTTGTTGACCCTGACTAGCATAGCCCATCCTCAGAGAAGAAGCCTTCTTAGGGGAGCCAAGGGAGGGGTACAGAGGGTTCCCTCTTGGAACACACATCCACCCCATAGACCGCCTTCCTCTTGGTGAGGGAGTAACTAGCCCTTCCTAATACTAGAGCTTTGTAGAGCCTGAACCAGATGCTCCCAATGACAAAACCTTCTTGCTGATTTTGTGATTTTGTAGCCCCAGAAGCTGCATTTCGAAGCTCTTGCACAGAGCACCAGCCCACCATTCACTGCACTGCAGGGGTTAAGTGGGCCAGATAAGTTTGGCTGTTTAGTGTTCTCGCCACTTCCCACAGTTCTGAAGATCAAGTCTTCAACAGTCTCCATGCTCAGGAAGCCAACTGCCTCTCTTTTCTTTTCAAGACCTTAAATTAAGCAAATAATATCCAGAACTTAAATGTAAACATTATTTTAGCTTGGCTCTCTCCTCTGCACAGAACAGTCATCCATTCCCAAAGAGAAAGCAAGGGAGGGAGGGAGGGGTGAAGGAGGACAGGCGCATACCCTTCTTTTGTTCTAAACTGTATGGGGTTTTGTTTATAGGTGTATACTACCTAGAGTGAGATAATGGTGACATATAATGTCCTCATTTAATTGGGCAGTTAATTTTGTTCTAGTACGGCATTTACAATTTATCCGCAATATGGGTAACCATCCCTTCATCTGCATGGGGAGGAGTAGAGGAGGCAAAGGAAGGAGGAATAACTAAATCCAGTAATCTATTTTTGAGAATGCTTTGAACTCTTTAAAAGGAACATAAAACACAACTTTCATGAAGTTAATCTGTAAACATGCTAATTTTGTACATATGCTTTTAATGAAAATCTACGAGTTCTTCCTTCTATCTCTCCCATATAAACATAAGTACAGGCATACCTCAGAGACATGTGAGTTCAGTTCCAGACCACCACAATAAAGTGAATGCCGTAATAAAACGAGTCACGAATTTTTTGGTTACCCAGTGCATATAAAAGTTATGTTTACACTGTAATGTAGTCTATTAAGTATGTGATAGCATTACATCCAAAAAAAACAATGTACACACCTTAATTAAAAGAAGCTTTATTTCTAAAAAATGCTACCATCATTTGATCGTCCAGCAAATGGTAATCTTTTTGATGGTGGAAGGTCTTGCCTTGATATTGATTAGCTGCTGACTGATTGGGGCAGTGTTTGCTGAAGGTTGGGGTGGCTGTGGCGATTTTTAAAAATAAGACAATAATGAGGTAGCTTACTGCATCTATTGATTCTTCTTATTATGAAGATTTTCTCTGTAGCATGCGATGCTGTTTGATAGCACTGTACCCATAAGTGGAACTTCTGTCAAACTTGGAGTCAATCCTCCCAAACCCTGCTGCTGCGTTATCAACTATGTTTATGTAATATTTTAAGCTCTTTGTTATTTCAACAACCTTCACAGCATCTTCACCAGGAGTAGAATCCATCTCAAGAAACCACTTTCTTTGCTCATCCATAAAAAGTAACTCCTCGTCTGTTAAAATTTTATCTTGAGATTGCAGCAATTCAGTCACATCTTTAGACTCCACTTCTAATCCTAGTTCTCTTGCTGTTTCCACCACATGTGCAGTTACTTCCTCCACTGAAGTCTTGAACCCCTCAAAAACATCCATGAGGACTGGAATCAGCTTCTTCCAAACTCCTGTTAATGTTGATATTTTGACCTCTTCCCATGAATCACAAATGTTCTTAACAGCATTGAGAATGGTGAATCCTTTCCAGGAGGTTTTCAATTTACTTTGCCCAGGTCCATCAGAGAATCACTATCTATGGCAGCTACCTTATAAAATGCATTTATTTCTTTTCTCTTTTTTTTTTTTTTCATGTGGGAGTCGAACCAGCAGCCTTATTGTTAAGAGTGCACGCTTTATCCACTGAGCCCTCCGGGCGGCAGTTCAGCTCAAGGTGCTGAGTTCAGTCCCAGCTGTGGGTGGGCATAGCCCACCATCAAACAGGCAATCTCGTTATTAGGAGCACGTGCTCCCACCAGATGAGCCATCCTGCCACCTGTTGGCAGCTCAGCAGCAGCTCAGCTCGGGTGCAGCTCGGGCAAAGCTCACTGGCTCATGTGGGAATCAAACCAGCGACACTGTTGCTCAGAGCTCGTGCTCTTAAGCAAACTCTTAACCAACAGCCACTCGGCTGGCCCTGAAATGCATTTCTTAAATAATAAGACCTAAAAGTCAAAATTACCCCTTGCTCCATGGGCTGCAGGATGGATGTTGTGTTAGCAAGCATGAAAACAACATTAATCTCATTGTACATCTTCATCAGAGCTCTTGGGTGACCAGGTGCATTGTCAAGGAACAGTAATATTTTGAAAGAAATCTCGTCTGAGCAGTAGGCCTCAACAGTGGGCTTAAAATATTCAGTAAACCATGATATCTTATCATCCAGCCTTTGTTGTTCCACTTATAGAGCACAGGCAGAGGGTTTTCAGGATAGTAAATGAGCACTGGCTTCAAATTAAAGTCAGCAGCTCCATTAGCCCCTAACAAGAGAGTCAGCCTGTCCTTTGAGGCTTTGAAGCCAGGCATTGACTTTTCCTCTCTAGCTATGAAAGTCCTAGATGGCATCTTCTTCCATAGAAGGCTGTTTTGTCTACATTGAAAATCTGTTGTTTAGAGCAGCCACCTTCTTGAGTTATCTTAGCTGGATCTTCTGGATAACTGGCTGCAGCTCCTACATCAGCACTTGCTGCTTCACCTTGCACTTTTATGTTATGGAGACGGCTTCTTTTCTTAAACCTCATGAACCAACCTCTGCCAGCTTCAAACATTTCTTCTGCAGCTTCTTCTCTTCTCTCAGACTTCTTGGAATTACAACGAATTAGGGCCTTGCTCTAGAATAGGCTTTGGCTTAAGGGAATGTTGGGGCTGGTATGATCTTCTATCCAGACCACTAAAACTTTCTCCATATCAGCAATAAGGCTATTTCATTTTCTTATCATTCATGTGTTCACTGGAGTACCGCTTTTAATTTTCTTCCAGAACTTTTGCTTTGTATTCACAACTTGGCTGTTTGATACAAGAGGCCATCTTTCTGCCTGTCTTGGCTTTCCACATGCCGTCCTCACTAGCTTTTGATTTAAAGTGAGCAACATGTGATTCTTCCTTTCACTTGAACACTTAGAGGCCATTGTAGGGTTATCAATTGGCCCAATTTTAATATTGCTGTGTCTCAGGGAATAGGGAGGCCGGAGGCAAGGGAGAAAGAGTGGGTTGATGAATGGTTGGTGGGGCAGTCAGAACACACACAACATTTATTAAGTTTGCCATCTTACATGGGTGCAGTTCATGGCACCCCAAAACAATTATAATAGCAACATCAAAGATCCAAATATAATAATAATGACAAAGTTTTAAATATTGTGAGGATTTCAAAAATGTGACACAGAGACACAAAGTGAGAAAATGCTGTTGAAAAAATGGCATCATAGACTTGCTTAACGCAGGGTTGCTACAAACCTTCAATTTGTAAAAAAAAAAAAAACGCAATGTCTGCTAAGCCTAATAAAGTGAAGTACAATAAAACTAGGTATGCCTATACTTTTTGAGTGCTCACTGGGTACCAAGCACAATGCAAGACCCTGGTAATATACAGCTTAATGATACATGGTCCATGCACTCCCAGAACTTATCAGAACAAATACACATGTACACAACTAACTAAAGAAACAGATAAGAAAATGATTAACGCTGAGAGAGGTAAAGGACTGTGTGATTCAGAGGGGTCACACTTGAACTTGCTCCAGGCTAGAAGGATGAGTAAAATTCATTTAAACATTTTGAATGTCTAAGATGCAACTACTAGGAATTAAAATATGATGCCTGCCTTTGGTGAACCCAAGGAGCTATAGAAGGAAGGGTACATTCTAGGCAGAGGACCTAGCATGAGCAAAGGTCTGGCAGCATGAAATGCATGGTAGACTGGTGTAGACACACAAAGGGAAGCCAGAAAGAAGATGAGCCTGAAGACCAGACAGGGAAGGGTCTTCAAGCTCAAGATCTTTCACTTTGTCCTGGAGACAGAATAACTCTTCATGTTAATCTTCTCTCCCTGAATAAACTCACATTTCTTGAACTGAGCAACTAAGCCTTAAAAGAAGTGCAAAATTAACTACATTATGCCGAGGTGTACATGAAATAGTCAGTGAAACTATTTCTCTTGACTCCTGAAACTCTAATTAATTTCCCTCAGAAGACCTAGAGTAAGAGGGGAAAAGTTAAGTGAACTTTTTCATGGCTAATGCCTCACTGAGATTATGTTTTAAGAGGGAAGAATAGTTAGTTATAGATAATGGTTTGACAACATGTATTTATATTCTTTCCTATCCTATGCCTCACTAAAATAAAAGTAAATGAATTAAAAAGGTAAAAATCCACACAAAAAAAAATAGAGTAAAATTCAACAGGAAAACAAATGACTATGGAAGAAGCAGAAAAAATATAGGAAACAAAGAAGAACTTTTATTTTAACCCCTAATTAGTATACTCAGAGAGATATTGCATCCATAAAACAAAAATAGAATGCTATGGGGGGGGGGGACCCCATAAGAGAAAAAACAAGAATTCCTGCAAACTGAAAGTGAGTAACAATTAAAAATTCAACAAATAAAAAGTCTCACAGAGTGTAGTACAAAAAGAGAAAGAGACAAGAAACATAAGAAAAAAAATAAAACATAGAGGATCAATCCAAGAGGAGGAACAGCATGCATCCTAATTGGGACAACAGAAAGAATAACATGAGAAAAGACCAGAAGACTTTTTTAAAAATTAAAATAATCAAATGTAAAAGGTAGAATAATGATATCTTCAGGTATGTAAAGACCCAGTAAATTTATTTCCAATGTATCCTTTCTTAGGGAGTTACTTGAGGATGTATATCAGCAAAAATGTGGGCGTAAAGCAAGAAAGAAGACAAGATGGGAACTCGGGGGAAAGTGGTTCTAAATGTAGAAAGTTAATAGAAAGCATTCATTATGGAATGGTGAAAAGAACAGAAGTTGCAGCAGAGAGTTATCTAGGGATAAACAACATAAAAATTCGGTGAAGGTATGGAATTTGGAGGACAGGAAAAAAGTTAGCATCAAAAAAGTCTGTTGAAGAGAAACTATATGCCAACAAATTCGACAATCTGGAAGAAATGGGTACATTTCTAGAAGCATACAATCTTCCAAGGCTGAATCAAGAAGAAACAGATAATCTGAACAGACGGGTTACTACCAATGAAATTGAATCAGTAACCAACAAGCTTCCAACAAACAAAAGCCCTGGACCAGATGGCTTCACAGGTGAATTTTATCAAACATTCAAAAAGAATTATCTCCTATTCTCCTCAAAGTATTCCCAAAAAAATCCAGAAGGAAGGAAGTTTCTCAAGCTCATTTTATGAGGCCACTATCCCCCTGATCCCAAAACCAGACAAAGACATTACAAAAAAAACAAAAAAACTATAGGCTGATATCCCTAATGAACATAGATGCAAAAATCCCCAACAAAATATTAGCAAACCAAATTCAGCAATACAGTAAAAAGATCATACAATACTATCAAGTGGGATTCATTCCTGGTATGCAAGATTGGTTCAATATCTGCAAATCAATTAATGTGATACACCACATTAACAAAATGAAAAATAAAAATCATATGGTCATATCAATAGATGCAGAAAAAGCATTTGACAAAATCCAGAAACGATTTATGAAAAAAACTGTTAGCAAAGTGGGAATAGAGGGATCACATCTCAACATAGTAAAGGCCATATATGATAAACCCACAGCTAACATCATACTCAATGGGAAAAAGCTAAAAGCATTAGCATTCCCCTTAAAATCAAGAACAAGACTAGGTTGCCCACTTTCACCACTTTTACTCAACATAGTTCTGGAAGGAAGTTCTAGACACAACAATCAGACAAGAAAAAGAAATAAAAGGCATCCAAATTAGAAAGGAGGAAGTAAAATGGTCATTATATGCAGATGACATGAAACCATATATATAGAACTCCACAGACTCCACCAAAAAACTATTAGAACTGAAAATAAATTTAGTAAAATAGCAGGATACAAAATTAATATTCAGAAATAAGTTAGATTTGTATACACCAATAACAAACTATCAGAAGGAGAAATTAAGAAAACAACCCATTTATAATTGCCTCAAAAACAATAAAATACTTAGGAATAAATTTAACCAAGGAAGTAAAAGATCTGTACTCAGAAAACTATAAGACATTAAGGAGAGGAATTAAAGAAGATACAAATAAATGGAAACATATACCATGCTCATGAATAGGAAGAATTAATATATTAAAAATGTCCATACTACCTAAGGCAATATATAGATTCAACGCAATCCTTATCAAATTACAAAATTACCAATTTTTCACAGAACTAGAACATATAATCCTAAAATTTATATAGAATCATAAAAGACCACAGTAATCTTCAGAAATAAAAACAAAGTGAGAGGTATCATGCTACCTGACATCAAACCATACTACACGGCCATAGGAATCAAAACAGCATGGTGTTGGCATAAAAACAGACACATAGATCAATGGAACAGAATAGAGAGCCCAGAAATAAATCCATGCCTATATGGTCATCTAATCTATGACAATGG
>NW_017731372.1:7239682-7242703 GCF_001890085.2 Hipposideros armiger | reverse complement strand
GTGAATATAAAGAGGTTTATTACAAAAGAATCAGCTCACGTGATTATGAAGGCTGACAAGTCCCCAGAACTGCAGCTGGCAATCTGGAGACTCAAGAGAACCAATGGTAGAGTTCAAGTTTGAGTCTGAAGGCCTGAGAACCAGGAGACCTGATGGTGTAAGTTCAAGTCCAAAGGCTGGCCGTCTCGAGATCAAGAAAAAGCCAATAATATTTCAATTCAAATCCAAAGTCAGGGGGGGAAAAAATGTCCCAGTTCAAAATCAGTCAGGCAGGAGAAATTCCTTCTTATTCAGGGAAGGGTGAGCCTTTTTGTTCTTGTCAAGCCTTGAGCTGATTGGATGACCCTCTCCCTCTACATTATGGAGGACAATCTGCTTTACTAAGTCAGTCTACCAATTTAAATGTTAAATTCATCCAAAAACATGCTCACAGAAACACTCAGAATAATGTTTGACCAAGTATCTGGGCATCTCGGTCAAGATGACACATAAAATTAACCATCACAAGCACAAAAGCCAATGCTCTTAACTGTATCACATTCTATAATAATCTTGCATGGAGTGTAGAGCCACAGCTCACAAATTCTGCAGCTTCCTCAAATTCCTTGGTATTCTAGGTTTGGCAGAATAAAGTGGTACCTCTCTAAAGCTCTATTTCAACAAAGACTTTTTTCAAGGTTAACACTTATCCCTCCACACTTGAAGTTTCCACTGAGAGGAAGCGTTGTCTATCCACCCCCAGAAATAAGTATTGTAATGAATGTTCTTGAACGCTTTCTTCATCCCCTCACTTATACTTCCATAAGTAGCCTGACCAGCCATCAGTAGGTATCCCACGAGCAAGAGGAATCCATTCTGTGTGTCTTGGCTTCTCAGATGTGCCTGTGTCCCAACATGGTGGGGAAAGAGAGGGCTNTGAAAATCTTTATAACACATAATATTTTTGTGCCTGCCTATAAAAATACTAAGTATAATAAGACCTCGAATTCATGAGTCAACATTACCATTTTTGTCATCATATATTATGAATGCCCTCAGGAAATACTGACACGGATAGAAGTAATGGCTCCTCCCCTAAATGCTCGGGCTTTCCTGTCAGTCTTTGCAGTGTTTTGTCTCTTCTCTCATCTGCAAACTATCACCTCTTACTTCTTCAAACTTAGTGTGCTGACCTGTTTCTGTAACAGTCCTGCTTCCACACAATGATAGAAGAGGAGGACGGGCAGGAGAGGAAGAGATGAGGGGAGACTTTGTGCCTGGATCCCCATTTGAGGCTCAGGGGTGGGAGAGAACACCACAACACACTGGTGACTCAAAGGTGCTGGACAGCAAACCTGGCCCGTGTCACCACTGCTGAGCCTCCCTCAGCTCCCATGGGGTCTGCAATGAATCCACAAGTTCCAAATTGCATGAGCAGATGGTTACCACAGTGGAGTGAGGTAACCAAAGGCAATGTTTTGTCCAACTATCCATGCCTAAGATCAACTTCAGGGTTCAGGCAAATATCAGAGGTGAACTGCAGGGCCAGTGAGAGCCTAGATTAGATAAAGTTACACACACATACAGAGATTGAGAGATCAGAGAGAGAGAGAGAGAGAGAGAGAGAGAGAGAGAGAGAGATATTATGTGTTTGGTTGGGGCAGGGCAGCAAGTTCTGTTCAATCCAAAGAATGGAACATAAATTCACCAGCTGCAAACCTGGGTGACCAGCACATCCACGGCCATTTCCAGAGACCCAAGGAACTAGAGGGGTAAACAAGGCCCCAGAGGGCATGCAAGTGCTAGCCTCCACCCCACACACCATCTTAGAGAGAAGCAATTGGTTGGGTAGAATTGGCATCTGAACCCAAGGAAGACTGAGCTCCCAAACAGACAACTTGAACTAGAAAAGCTTGAAATACCACTAACTGGTAAGTTCAGTCCCCCCTAACTAGTCTCCCCTTGCTGTTCAGTNGCCTGACCACTGCGTGGTACACCTGAAGCTGAAGTTGAATAATACTAAATGTCAACTATAATTTAGTATGTATAGAGAGAGTCACAGGATGTGGAGTATAGCATAGGGAATATAGTCAATGAAACTGTAACAGCTATATATGATGTCAGATGGGTAGTAGACTGGAGAGGGTTATTACTTTATGAGGGGTGTAAATATGTAACTATTACATTGTTTTGTACCTGAAAAAGATAAGAAAAATATATATTTTCCCATTACATCTGACTTGATAATAAATGCTGGTAAATTCTTATATAACAACAACAAAAGAATCTGTGCAAGAAGAGAAACCAAAATACACTATGTCATATCATTGTCATAATAATATAAACACCTTATTAATTTCCAATTTTTAAAACCAACACATAGTCAAAGTATGGAATATTGAATTATAAGTCTCTGAATATAACCTCATCGATTCTGACACTATAAAAATACAAATGATAAGCTTAGAGAGAGAAAAGAGAACAATCATGAGATGGTGTCTAGAGCTGACATAATAGAAAGGTATTACTATTTTACTTAAAGTTGCAAAAATAACCAATAAGGGAGAAATATAATTGGGGGAGGGAGTGGTAGAAAGTAAATAAAGTGAACTAAGAATTCAGCTAAATTAACAGAAGCCACCAGATAATATCTAAAATTGATAAATCCAGAAATAGTAAGTGATGCAAGTTATTTAGAGACATGGCAGAAACTATAAGAAGAAACAGCTAAAATTAGAACATGTGGTGAGTAGGATGGTCAAAGGGACAAGGCATAGGAGAGTTGTTTTCTTTGTAAGCTCTTCAGTTTGATTTTATTTTAACCATGAGCATATATTACTTTGAAAAAATAAGTATATTCTTAATTTTTAATGAATTTAATAGGAAGATTAAGTTACTGATCAAATTTTTCATTTACTAAAACAGAGAACAAGATGTATTTCATGATCCAGGTATCACTGCAATTCCTCATAAAAGTATTCTGGTCATCTTTTAAAGCAGCGGTTCTCAATCTGTGGGTCGCAACCCCTTTGGGGGTCGAAC
>NW_017731372.1:7229725-7231773 GCF_001890085.2 Hipposideros armiger | reverse complement strand
CATAGCTTTTGCAGGTAGAATGTGTAACTTCTAATCAGCCCGTGGCCTATTCTGAAGCACCAAGCCTGCCTCCAAATTCATATTTTCTGATCAAGTCTCTCCTGCGTCATTCAGTTAGATGTGTGGGTTCAACCTGGCTGCCCTTGCCATGATTTATTCATTGGCTCTCATCTGAAAGCTCCCCGTTTCTCCAGGTCTTGGATGCAAATTAGCCAGATTCTACTGCCTCCCGCTGAGGCCACTTTTTACCCCCTAGAGTCTTCAGCTGCAAGAGTGCAAGCAATTAAATGTAAGGTTTCTTAAATTCAACCTTCCTTATCCCACACACAGTTTTCCTCCTTGTAGAATAAAACAAGCATTTCTCGAAAAATTGGAAAGGCTCCCCTCCCCCACCATGTAAAGTTCCTTCAGCTGATGGCGCATGAGCCAAACTACACTGCAGTTATCAGATGTGTGAAAATCATGCCAAACCTACCATTTGCCCATAAAATAAAACAGAGCTATTCTAAAAAGAAATTATTAGAGAAATGCTTTTCATCATAATTACTACAAATAACAAAGGAGAAACGAACTAAAGCAATGACTTAGAAAAGTGACTCAGTTTGGGCCGTTACACAGATCAAAGCTATATTCAGCAAGCAGCTCACACACATTTAGTGTTCCCTGCTAACACTGGTTATTTGGAGGACTACAGTAAATATTTCACAATATGCTTCTAATACCTTGAGATGTTTTCCTTAGAAGAGAACAAGTCTTCATGACATTTTACAATGTTATAGTTTACTAAGGATATTAGTCCTCTTACAAAAAGCAAGTAGGAGTAAAAATATTTTTCCTTTCTTTGAAAACAATAGGAAACTAATGAATGAGACAAATGAGAGGAAGATGAGGTTTGTCTATAAGCACTAGACAAACACCAAGGAACAATAGCTTGNGAGAGAAGCAATTGGTTGGGTAGAATTGGCATCTGAACCCAAGGAAGACTGAGCTCCCAAACAGACAACTTGAACTAGAAAAGCTTGAAATACCACTAACTGGTAAGTTCAGAGTCCCCCCTAACTAGTCTCCCCTTGCTGTTCAGTGAGGCGGTAGCTTGTAAGGGAGAGATCTATTAAATAAAGTGAAGAAGTGAACCTAGGTGGGTCTGAGTCAATTTGCCACCAGAAGAATGTCTGCCATAAGAATAGACAGGCTCAGAAAGTGAGAATCTGCTGAAGAAAGTACATAAATTCTGGTGAAAGGGCTCCATGACAGCAACTTCTTAGCCCAGGTGTGTTAATTCCTCCAGGTGCTTCGCTATCTCCCTGCTGGCTAAGAATACCAAATAGAGGAGGGCTCTAAATGAAGTGAAACAGACTTTCTAGCCAAATGGAGTGACATGTGTTCCACATACAAACGTAAAACTACTCTGGGATTATTTACTGTTTCCAAACTCTAGAAGTGAAAACTTATTTTGAAGCCAAGCAAAACTTAATTAGGAAAGATTATGGACAAAACATAATCTCCCAAGTCTGCATCAATATTGGCCTGATCTGGATACAAGATATTGGAGAGTTTAAACTGAGAAATGTTAGGATATCTGCCATTCTTCATTGATAAAGAAGACATCATCACAGGCCGGCAGGGTGGCTCAGTTGGTTAGAGCGCGAGCTCTGAGCAACAGCATTGCTGGTTCGATTCCCACATGGGCCAGTAAGCTGCGCCCAAGCTGAGCTTCCACTGAGCTGCCAACGGGTGGCCGGATGGCTCAGCTAGTGAGAGCACATGTTCCTAATAACAAGGTTGCTGATTCCACTCCCCCATGGGATGGTGGGCTGCACCCCCTGCAACTAGATTGAAATCAGCAACTGGGCTTGGAGCTAAGCTTGCGTCCTCCACAACTAAGATTGAAGGACAACAACTTGACTTGGAGCTGATGAGTCCTGGAAAAACACAATGTTCCCTTCCCCAATTCCCCAACACTGTTCCCTTCCCCAATTCCACAGTAAAAATTTTTTTAAAAAAGAAGACATCATCATCATCAAGATAAGGTGTATTAACAGTCACTG
>NW_017731372.1:7220543-7224172 GCF_001890085.2 Hipposideros armiger | reverse complement strand
AAAAAAGTCATGACTCATTTTTGCAACAAAAAACATAGAAAAAATACGTCATGAATTTTCCGACAACCCAATAATTCACATGATGTTGGAGGACGTGACCTGTCAGTTGACCCTTGAGCTGGACACAGGCAATCAGAGGCTCATCAGCCCCACCCATCCTTGGAATGTACCTTCTGCCCAGGGTTCCCACAGTGGGAGCTGTTTCAAGGGCACGGCCTTGAGAGAGTAAGGTGTTGTTGAGACCATCTGGGCTGATACGTGAATGAGCCAAGTTAAGGCCTCTTTATAAACTTGTAAGACTCTGGCAGGTGGTGCAGAGATCTACCCATCTTGAAGTCAACCATCCAAGACAACCCTTGTATGTAAACTCCCTGGTTTATTAAACCTGCCACCTACCAATCTAGAGTGGTCTGCCTCTTTCTTTGGTTTCTCCTTGCCTTCCGTGTACAGGGGCCAGTTTGTGAACCAGCACAAGTCCATCAACAACAGAGTGGATAAGTGACATGTGTCTTATGGTCCTACCATAAAGTCATATACTTTGAAAATGAACCGACAATGCATGCAGGAGTCTCCGACTGACAAAAAAAAATACAAGCTGCGTGGTCCCATATATATAAAACTCAAAAACAGACAAACATAAACGGTAGTGTCCAGGAATGTAAAACAAGGTAGTAAAATTAGGAGGAAACACAAGAAGTGATCACCATAAAATCAGGAACTGGCTCCCTTTGGAGAGCAAGGAAGCTGGGACCACGAAGGGTCCCAGTGAGCCCCTGGAGAGCTGGCAAAATTCGAAATCTTGACATAGGTGGTGACAGCACAGTACTTATACAAATGTGTGAAGCTGTACAAAATGATCTTATGTGCTTTTCTATTGTGGTACTAAATAATTTTTAAACATTTTAGAAAGGGGGGAAGAATCAAGACAAGATAGCTTATCAAATTATTTCTTAAAAAAAGGTTTTCATGTGGAAAAAAAAGAGTGCGCTAGGTCAGTTTAGTTCCACAGGGAAGATCGCAAATGAGTGGTAGCTCTAAGTGGCAGATTTTAGCAGAAACCAAACAATATAACAACAATAGGAAAAGAAGGAAGGAGGAGGGGGAAGAGGAGGAAAGATAAAAGAATGAGGGGAGGGGAGGGGAGGTGACGGGACGGGAGGAAGGAGAGAAACCTAGTTCATATACATAGTTGCTTGAAAACAAAATTGTAAGAAAGTGAGTGTCCCATCACAGAAGCTATTCACGAATGGGCTATAATAGATAACCCCAGGAAGGGATGTTCTGGAGAGGACTTAAACACTGGAAAAGGGATTGTAAAAAATGTACTTGCAGACAACAATGTACAATATTCTGTGATTCTCTTCCTCACCAGTTACAAGTGTGGTCACTTAAGGAGAGAAACAAACCACTGTTTAAAAAGAGTTCATTTCAATAAATAAAGTATATTTTAAACGCGTGTTTACAAGCCATTAACTAACCAAAAATAAAGGGGAGAGGAACAATGAGGGGCTTCAAGGTAAGGCTGAAGGCACCAAACGAAGCAAAGCCCTATCATAAATGAAGGGCTGGTATCGGGAAGAAAAAAGCCAGAGATTCAATTTACCCATGATGTTCCTCAAATGTACCTATTCTTTAATGATAAGTTACTAAAATAGATGGATTTCATAAAAATCACGGAGTTTGGAAACTTGATTGTCTTATGTTAAATAACAAGCTTCACCCTCTCAGTCCACCAGCTATTATCATCAGCCAACAAATTAAACTTTTTGACGCTTTCAGAGAAAGACAGCTGAGCCTGGGCTGAAGGTTGTCTTAGAACATATTACAAGAAAAAAAAAACCAACTCTATTGAGCTGGTCACAATCCAGATTCTCGTCCATTCCCCTTTCAGAGCAAGGGTGGATTTTAACCAGTGTTCTGTTTTACAAACATGACTGTGGCTCAAAACCTACGAGGAGACACATGACCTGTGGCTCTCACCCTGATGTTTGCTAACTAATTATATCAACAACTGAAACCAACTGAACACTATACAAAAACACAGCTGACTTAGCAATCTGTAAGTTATACATGTACATAAATCTGGACCGGAATGTGCTGCGTTTCACTCCTGCTAATGGGCATAGATTCTTACCGGCACCTACAATTGTTTGATATAGGTTTCCGAACCCTAAAACTTATGTTCTGCCTCGAATGGGACCATTTAGAGTAATATTTTTGTAGCTTCCTGGCCCTAAGGTCTGCCAGCCTTTCTAAACCAGATCTCCTATTTGCTTCAGCAAGCATTCTGAAAGGAAGTGCCTGCAGATTTAAGCAACCATCAAAAAATATTCTGGAACAGCACTTTCCAACCATGAATCTGTAAGAGAAACAGAATGGCTTTGCCTATGTGACAACAAAGCCAATAGAAGCACTTGAAATGATCACCCGTGTGACCATAAGCAACATCTAACCAAATCTGGCCCGTTAATTATTCCTACTGACGACTTACAACTACCCAAAAAAATAGATAATTATCAAGTTTCTACTTCAAATGGTATTCAGAGTGTATCAAAGAAAGTTATCCTAGATTTTAGCCCCATCAAGAGCAGGAAACACCTTAAAAGTGCTTTTTAACAATGGCAGCTCTAAGGAAAAGTTACAGCCAGGAAACTTTGTGGAATAGGGAAGGATAAGATCCCTGGACCAAGATTCACCAGGATGTAACTTAGTCAGAGTATGGGGGCTTCTTGTTTTCCACTATATCCCCAGCATTCAATAAGGATGCTCAATAAATCTTTGCACAACGCGAGCCAGTCACAGCTGCTGACTAATCCCTGAGCTGCCCTTAACTGCCTTTTCCAACTCTGCCTCTTAGTAACTGTAGATAAATTATTTAACCCAAGGACTCTGAGTTCCCCAAACTCTAAAACAGAAACACTGCACCTCATTTGCAGGCTTGTGAGGATCGAAGGTGGTATTTTATGAAAAGTGACTTCATATTTTACAATGGGCACGCAAATGTGACAATGCCCATTGTATCCTCCCTGTGTCTTCAGCCAAACCATTGACAAAGATGAAAATACTGCCCTTCCTTAAAACAGAATTAGCTTCTCCTTTGCCCTGTTATTCTGTTTGGATGTGGTAGTGTGGCTGTTAGCCAAAACGCATGCTGTTCTTGTTGTTATAACATTTTATTTAATCTCCACTGGGAAATTATGCTTCTCTAGAGAAAATAATGGTAATACAAGGAAGGTCGTTGCATGGTGGGCCATAAGGAACAGGACATTGGGGTCAAGAGGCTTAGGACCTCACCAGTTTTGCCCTTAAATATTTAAGGATATGTCCGTGTTTGAATTTCTTCATCTGTACAATGATGGGGAAGGAGGACAGCCTAGATATTACAGCATCCAAGTTCTGTCTTATCATAAGTACAGTTCTGTGATATTCCAGACACCAAGATATTCAATGCCCCTAAACAAAGTCAGCTCTCTTATACATTAGCATATAGTGAGAATAGTTTTTATTTTTAGAGATGATGAAAACAGTTCCACAGGCTAAATCATAATGGCTGAAGAGACAATGATGTTACAAGAAGGATGAATGGTACAGCCTAAAAAACACCTGCCTCGGGCACTGTATCCCTGCCA
>NW_017731372.1:7154918-7218663 GCF_001890085.2 Hipposideros armiger | reverse complement strand
AGCCAGCTCTGCACCTGTGCCCTCCACTTCCCACCTGTGTCCAAGAAATTCTTCCCCTCAGGAGCCTTGACCTCTAAGGCGGTGGGTGGGTGGGTGAAGAGGTGGAATCTGGCAGCCTACAGCACGACCCTAAGTCCCCACATCCCTACACCTCGGACTTTTACGGAAGGTAGAGAGAGGCGGCAGCATCCTGCCATCCCTGGGGACCGGGACCAGAGTTGCCCTGCTCTACTGCTGGCACCCCCCGTGGGGAGGCGGCGCCTCGGGAGCAGCAGCCGGGGCGCCCTGAGAGCCTTCGCGGAGGGGTGGAGGCAGTACTGATGGAGAATGCGCTGCCGCTCCGGCTCCTGCCCGATCTGCGTCCAGCCTCCCATCACTTTTTCCAGTACTTTGCTCATCATCTGTCAAGCTCTCTGGGGAGACAGAGAAGGTGGGAGAAAGCCCACAGGCATCCCCAGGAGAGCTCTCTCCTTAGAACGGGGGCCCGTCAGACCCCGCCCCGCCCTGCCCACCTTTCCCGTCCTCCGGGAGGCAGCCCGGGCGCCCGCGCCGCGGCTCCCAGCAGAGCTCTGGGTTCTGCTGCATCTGCTGGCGCCGAGCGGCGGGAGGCGACTGCAATAAAGGCACGGATAAAAAGCCTGGGTAACTAAAACTCGAATGCACCTCTTACCATTGGACCGCCGGACAATATTCTCCAGAAACGTGTTCTGCGGGGCCACCAGCCCCCTCCTGCCCCCGGCCATGGTCATCCTCCCGGCTGCTCGGGGTCTCGGGAGCGTCCCGGCGCGGCTTCTCACCGCAGCAGGAAGAGGGGCGCGGAGCCCGCGCGCGATCCCGCCTCGAAGCGCCCCATGCGCCCCACGGGGACCCGGGCTGGCAGGGGCGGCGGCTCCCTCCGGCTGCCACCCTCGCGCCCTCTTCGCGCCTCCCTCCCTGCGGCCGGCCTCGCAGTGCACTCGCACAGGCTCGCCTCGCCGCAGCCGCCTGCAGGTGGGCGGAGGGAGACGCGGCGCCTGGGCCAGCGGCGCCCCCTACCGGGCTCGCGCCCCGAGCCCGCCGGCGGGAGACCCAGCCCGAGTCCCGCGGCCGTCGGGAGGCCGCGAGAGGCGGTGGGCCAAGGCTGAATGAGCAGCGCCACCGTCTGGGCACAGCCGAGAAATGCGTTCAGGCTGGGAGGAGAGGAGGGCACCAGGAGCAGCTTTCCTGGTGGATTCATGCCCAACAAAGACACCACGAGTCTTGGAGGGTATGATGACTCTCCTCCTTTCTTCTGTTTCAGGCCGGACCCCCTGGGACCTCTGAAGCTCTTGGAACACTTTCCTGCCTTCTCTTCTGGTCTCTCAGCCTCGTTTGTAGAAGTTGCCCCACTTCAATTCTCAAACCAGGGTTTTACCAATAATTAATGAAGTTGTAAGAGGTCAGACCTGCAGACTGACTGACTGAGCTCCAGAACAGCTCAGTTGTGGTGTTTTTAAAGGTAACCAAAAGCCAGATGCAAGCTCCGACATTCGGTAAATTTGCTGACTGACTGACCTGATTTCCACTCTATCCAGTGACTATTTTACCAAAAAGACAAGAAAAAAAATTATATACATATATATATATATCCAAAAAATGTATACATATTTTAAGAAAGGAAAAAACTGTGTTAAAATTGTAATACAATGACTGACACTAGCATTTATTTGATTAACACCATTTTTTGAGCGAACGTCCTACTACACATTGCTACCATAATTCAATTCAACTTTGAAAAGTACTACATAGATAACATCTGTTAAAATGTGTACCTTTCTTCGGTATATATATATATATATATATATATATATATATATATATACACACACACACATATATATATGTATATATATATATGTGTATATATATATATATATATATGAGTTTTTTAGCTGAAGCACAACCTAGTATGATCAGTGCGTAAGGTTAACAAACAGGAACAGACTGTCTGACAGACATCAAAACTGTGGACTTGTCTCTGAGCGCAAATGCTTGGTGTAGGAGTGTGGAGCGGGTAGCTTCCCCAACTTTAACATTAATTAATAACCACAGCCTTGACTTGAAGGACAGTCCACACTGCACAGGATGAGGTGCTGGTCTCCACACCTGCCCCCTGTCACAATGAAGAGTCACATACACCAAAGGTTCCTGGGAAGGAGCTCAGACAACCATCCTTCGTTCATTTATTTTGGAAGATTTCTACCTGCACATACTCTGTGCCTGTTCTTTTACTATATGTCCCCAGTGAGTGTGGCCAGAGACTATCTGTGCCCCAAACAAGGAATAAGTTGATAGTTTTCTAGTTAGTTCCAGGCTGGGTCAACAGTCAACACAAAAATGTTAAAAGGAAAAAAAAACTGAGATTGCAACCTCAGTTGTCCCGGTTAACTGCCTTGACATATCCTATTATTGTACTGCAGATACCCTGTCTCCATTTATCAATATCAAAAATAGAAGAACTAATTCTTGTCCAGCAATCAGTTGCTGTGAAGATCAAAAGTAATTATGTACCCTAAAATATAAAATGCACTCTAAATTGTAAAGTGTTATAGCAAGGTCAAACATCATTAGAGTAGGTAAATAAATTGGCCATTAAAACATCACCCTTTGTCTCATCTTGTGCAGACACAAAGTAAACTGACTGTTTTAGTAGAGTTAGGTAAGGCTTGCATAGGCTTTGAAATTAAAGTAATGAATGATACGCATCTTCTAACACATTCTAACCAGCACATCTGTCACTGGAATTAGACCTATGATTTCTTAAACCCTAGCTCCGTCTAGTGGTTCTATGTTCTATTACAAATGAGATAACAAATGGTAGTTGAACAGAACTTACTCTGAAATGTATTTGGTGCCTAGTTGGCTCTGTGGTGTCTGCCCATTTCATTTGAGTAAGTTCATTTAAATAAGTCTCTTTAAGGTTGTTATCTACTGTAAAAAACATGCCCAAGGGAAGATTTTTCATGACAATATTAAAACTCATCAAGCAACCTCATACGCCTGCCTGTGAGAGGAAGATAAAGGAAAAAATGGGGGTAAAGCTGTCATACAGACTTAATAAAATTTCTCAGATTTTAATGAGCTATCATGTTCTGTGGCTCAGATAAAAAGAAAACAGATGATACTCATTTGAGGTGAGAGGTATTAAAGCCTTGGTAGGCTACCTGATAAGGAAAAGGAACAAGGAGATATCTTCCATTTTAATTTTAAACTACTACAGTGGTTCTCAGCCCACACTGTGTGTGTGTGTGTGTGTGTGTGTGTGTGTGTGTGTGTGTACCATTTTGAATACTGTAATTTTTAGTGGCACGCTTGAAGAGATTAAAAGACCTGAAATGACACTAAAAAGTCAGCCATCTTTAACCACCATCACTGCTGTGACAGCATCTCACAGTGTCTATGAAAGCACACCCAGCCATTCCCCCATTCTCTTGGTCAACCCTCAATGTTATCTGGTCATGGGAATAGAGTTGTGTTCTGCCCTGTTCACATTCTCTTCGATATTCACAGGCCAAGGTTGCGTGTGTTCAGTAAACACACCATCTTTCCTGGGGCTGGTTTGACAGTGCTGTGCTTCTTACCTCTTACTTGCCACCTTCTGTTCCCTACTCTACATTCAGTTCCAGGATCTGCTTGGCTTAATTTTCTGTCTGAGATCTGTCAGTGTGATGTAGGAATCTCAGTTAGATCCAACTTTAATCTTACAAATGTGTCAAAATTTGGTAATACATTCGTCAAGGATTCACAATGAACCGATGTGTTTTGGCAAACCAGCTGAGAGCCCCTGTGGGGCTTTTCCTAATAGGTAAAGCCACTTTTATTTAAAGGGATAATTCTAAATAATCATGACCAGAGTTCCAATTGAACTGCCCCTGTCTCTCCATGCAGAAAGCCCCTACAACTGCCTAGAACTTCTACCAAGAAAGACACAGAGTCTGAAATAAAAATTTATTTACTCTGATGTTTCTAGCTGGCCTTCCTTCTCAGTGGTTCTCCCCCTGGATTCCTCAGTATTTTGTTTACCCCTCAATTGTAACACGTGTTACAATAGCACTGCACAATAGATGGCGAGCTCCTTGAAACAAATATAAACTTGACCAATCTTTTTTATCATAAATATAATTAAGCCATGCTATAATTAGTGAGTTTGCAAAAGGAATTGATAGTGACAGAGGCATAACGCTGCAAAGAAAGCATGGAGACAGAGGCCTGCAATCTGCCTGGGAATAGAGTCCAGGAGAAGACTGAAAAATCTCTATGCAAAAAAAAAAAAAAGTCTATCAAATGAAGATGACAATGTGACACACCAGAGGGAGCAAATGCAATCAGGCAAAGACAGGGATTACATTTTTTTTTCTTTTATTAACACTATGTGAGGTATAGATGACAGATTTCAGAAACCCAAGAACCTCTCACACAGAGGAGAGTTGCCTATGAGTTCTGGAAGGCCTAGATGGGAGCCAGAATGAGCAAGCAGGTATGTTCCATCCTTAGCAAGCAGTTAGCATCAGTAGGAGTAACTGAACCTAGAAGTGACTTCACCTACTCGGCCACCATGCATGAAATATCTAAAAGAGGGGAAATTTGCAGCACAGGAAATTTCAGGGTCTATAACCCAATGACCAACATATTTATCAATATGCAATTTCTGTTAACAAAATTTCTTTTTAAATAGATTTATACGAAGAGAGTTGGGCAGGCCATATCTATTTGAAATATCTGTTCTGTATTCTAGGTATCTCCCCACAAGCGCTGGGAGAAGGAAGAGAATCTGCCTCAGTGAGAATCATAATCTATGAATCTAATTGACTGGAGGAAAGGATGCATTGATGTGGGTGTTACACTCAACTGTGACTAGCACACAGTGGGAAGTTCTCAAATTTAATTGCCCTCTCAATACCTACAGCTATTTTCCCTCTTTCTTACTTTCTCTTATCAAAAGAGAACCAGATCTTTTACCACATCCCCTCAATGGAAAACAATTAAAAGCCATTTACAACAGTCTTGTTTTATTATAACATTCCACATATGTGGGATGGAATTCTCCCAACTACCCTCACAGTGTGGGAACCCTGTGCTTGAATACTTATGTAGGAATCTCACATAGTCCTGTCAGAAACCAATAAGAAACTGCGCCTCTAGGAAAAACCTATACCGACCACCTTAATGTGTGACTGATAAAAACTCCCCTCTATAGAGAGCATACAGACATAATTACAAATTATACCAATAATAGCTCAACACCATAGATGAAACTCATACAACAGAATACTATTCAGTAATAAAATTAAACAAACTACAAATAAATGCAAACAACATGGATGAATCTCAAAAACATGCTGTGTAAAAATGCTTGAGACAAAAAAGTGCGTGGTATATGATGATTCCATTCACACAGAGTTCTAAACCAAACCGTCAAAGTTATTCAAACTTATTCTGAAAAGAAATCAGAATAAAGCTTGTCTCTCATGAGGCACACTGGGGATTGCCTGGGAAGAGGCATGACAGAACTTTCTGGAGCTATGACAACATTCTGTATCTTGATGCAAGTGTGGGTTATGCAAGTATATGTATTTGTCAAACTCATGAAATGATACATTTGAGTTTTATGCATAGTGTACATTTTATTTCAAAAAAGGCACCTGAACACATAGTGGACTTTATCTAATGATTTTCAGGCTAAGTATTTAGAGGTGAAGTATGTGGATATCTACAACTTATTTTGAAATGCATAAAAAATTAGATGGCCAAATAGATAAATATACGTATAATAAATACAGCACAGTGTTAACAATTATAACATTCAAGTGGTTAGTGCATAGGTGTCCACTGTACAATTCTTTCAACTTTTTTGTATTTTTTTCATATTTACCTGAACTACTATTTTAAAAGAAGGATAAAATAAAGGCATTTTCAAATACAGAAAGACGGAAACATAGACATTTGCTGAAAAACAAAACTATTTAAGAATATATGACAGTAGAAAAAAGTAAACTTAGAAGAGGGGAGTACAAGATGCAATGGTGAACAGATAAACTGGGAAAAGCATGTTAGTAAATTTAAATAACTATCGTACCATTATTGTCTAAACCTTTTCTCTTCTTTAGCTGCAACATGTCCTCCCTATTGAATCCTTCACCTTAGGATTAAAGAACAAAACTTCCTACTTCATCAGTTGCTATCCTAGGATATGAAGTGATCCTATATCACCGTCTTCACTGCTGATTTCTAAAGAATTGCCTCAACTCACTATCTCCGCTTCCTCCTCACATCTTATTCTTTCCTCAATACCATCCATCTGCTTCCTCCCCCATCACTCTACTGAAATGGTCTCACCAAGGTCACTACTGACCTCCATAGCACTAAAGCCAGTGAACCTTTCCCTGTTTCCATAGTCTGGACCTCTTGGTGGCATTTGAAACACATTTTTCCCTTAGCTTCTGAGATGCCACATTCTTGATTTTCCTTTTATGTCTCTGTAGTGGCATTATTCATATTTATGGTTTCCCAGCATCTTTTAAACACATTTCTATATTGTGTTCATCTCCTTTATTATGTGTCCCAACTCCCAAGGCAAAGACGGGGCCTGCCTTGCCAGCCTCCCTTGCAACCAAGTGTAAGCATGTGGCATAATTCCCACTGCTTACTGAATCCACATGAGGCTTGAATTAGGAGAAAATGACAGGAGGAAGGAAACAAATCAAGGCAATTAGAACAGTGCCTGGCATAGCACAAGCACTATATACGGGTTAGCTATTATTATTCTTAAAGGAACAGTGGTAGCTTCTGACACTCTTTGGGGGTACAATAAACATCCATAGTTAGCATATAAACAGAGTTGGGGTTCATTACCCTATTGTATGCAGTTTCAAATAACCCAAAAAAATATTTTTGAAATAGAATCCTATTACCACCCTATATCAGTCAATGATCTTCATCAAATATAAGGCCCAAAAGCCATCAGAGAACCTGCTACTGTAGCTATATTGCTGGTGAAGGTCATAGATAGGCCAACAAATAAAAAACAATTTAAGATGTTTAGCATGACTGATAGTAAGTTGGAAGATTCCGTGCGATTTCAATAGCGGTATCAAACGCTAAATCAATATTTCCAGGTATGGCCGGCTGAAGAGGGATGTGGCCAACCTTCACACATGGCATTTATTCCCTCAGGAATTAAAAGAGGGGCAGAGGGTGGAAATGCTTTAGACCACAGGGCACAAGCCAACTCAATTAACCAGAAGCAGGGACTCCCTTTCCCCACCCACCACCCCCAAACCCACCAAGATTTGGGACTAACTATGACTGTAAATTATGAGGCTTTTTAAAAATAGATTACTTCTTTGCAAGGCAAAATATATGTGTGATTGTATATAATCTACACATCCGTAAAGTAACAGTTAATATATTACCTGCTTTACTCGGTTGTGATGAGGATTAAATAAGTTAGTAAATGTGAAGTAGGGGAGTAATAGTCTGGCGCACCCCTGTTTGCTTGTTTATTTGTCTTTGGTCGTACACTGTATGCCCTTCCATTCCCTTTTCTGTTCTAAAAATAGTTTATGCAACTAAACTGCTTGCAATTGAGCGGCTTATGAGGGAGGGACACTGCATAAGATGAGAAAGGGGAAAAAACCATGAATTTTAGGAGTTTATCTTTGAAGCTAAAGTTTCCCCCTCCCCCCTAATCTTCCTAGGAAGTTACAGCAGAGTTCTCCTAAGAGAAGCAAGGGACAGAGGCCTGAGGGTGCCTACTGCATGACAACATGCTTACCGCTAGCTCTCCCCAGTCCAGCCTGGCTTTCCACCCACTCCAGGGCCTGCCTCAGACAGTACCTGCCTCCCCCACTCCAGGCCAGGGATCTTCAAACTCCCATAGCCTAGTGAGGGAGGTTTTATAGCTCACAAATTCTTGCCCAGCTGCACCCAGAACTCCTGGGAGAGCAGCATAAGATATCCCTCTCTATGCTTAGCACCGGCCAAGATTCAGAGTTGAAAACCCAACTGCCTAGTAACTCCTATTTGCGCTTTGAAATCCCTGGGGAATCATTGTGAACCTATTTGGATAATTTTGGTCTGTTTACATTATGTTCTTGTTACCCCAAGATTTTTCTGGTTACCAGTATGGGGCCTACTCACCTCCACTCCTCCAATGCCACCTTGTTTACTCACTGTGGCCATCCTTTACTGAAAATACTGTCTCAGCATTAATAGGCCCCTTATGGCGATCTAGCAAATCACATCATAGATTATCTTTTGGTAAGAGCTACATCGAATGAATGATCATGAGACTTAATCTAATTTATTTCCATAAAATAACTATTAACTATTACAACACAGTTCTAACATACTATTATAAGTCATCCCAGTAAGGAACAAAGTGGAGAGGAACACAAGGAAAAAAGAGCACCTCCAGACATAAATACAGAAATGATAAAAGATAAATACCAGAGTTGTGTCAACCTGTGAACCAAATGCCGGAGACTAACTCCCTTAATATCCTGAGAATTTGGAAAAATGCGGCATTCAACCAAAACCTTATTCTTAGATCAAGTAAATGAATATATAAAGCAGGGACCACCATTTAGAGACTATACATACACATAAATGTAACAAATGACAGAGGATATAAAATTTTTCAAGATTGCATTTGCTGTTAGCTTCTTTTTTTAAGGGAATAATATTTAAGCCGTATTCAACTTTCCAACATCATAAAGAAGAAACTGAAGTCTAAAATATGGAAAAAAAATATTAAGAAACTGTACAGCTTAAAGTCAGTTCAAGCCTCCCAGCCCACCTGAATAAAACATCAGAGGCACCAGAAGGCTAAGCACAAGGAAATGTTTCCCTGATTTTGTTCAAAAGGAGAAAGAAATGAATTCTTTTGAAAACCACTGTTTAGCTTTATGGCGATTCTGAACAAATTGCTATAGGTTATTAAACAGATGGGCTGGGAGGGTCTAGAAAGCGAAAAGTTAACCACTGAGAATCAGAATGGGTAAATCAAATGAGGAAAGAGAGAGGAGCAGGAGATGGCAGAGGGAGTGGAAGAGAGTATGAAGAAAACTTGTGAAAGCCTTGGAAGTGGACCAGGAAGACGACTAGATGTCTCCAATGAAAAATCTAGGCAGTGTCTAGCATATCCTTCCAAGGTATATGATTTGTGGGGCCTTTGTGTCTTTCATGGTCTTTGAGCTATTTACAACTCTGTAACTTGTACACAACTTATAGCAATGCAAATTATTCTTGTCCAGAGATATATAAATGAATTTTTTTCTGATGGAGGTTCAATTGATTTTCCTCTCCCAATGTAGAATAAGCCAATTTTGCATTTTTGAAGCAAATTCGCTTAAGTATTCCTGATGGCCTATATGACCTATGCATGTTTTTTACCCTTTGAATTCTCCTTTGAACCATTGGTTGCATCTTATTAGTTCCCTCATTAATTAATGAATTAAACAAAATCTTTGATGTGTTTTTATTTTATATTGGTACAAGAGGCATGATTTGATTTTTTTTTCTCTTTTAAAATGTTTTTTATTTTATGGGAGGATGGAAGGGGTTTCCGGCAGAAGTAGTGACATGTTTTTCAAATATGGGAATGAGGAGGAACGTGGTGTGTTGATAGCAGAAAAAGGAATGTGGACTAGTGGGGAGATGAGGCTGGAAGGGTGAGCAAAAGTGAGGAGGGTAAGAGCTTTGTGATGTAAGGGAAGTGAAAAATGTGTTATCTTAACAGTTGGCACCAGAATCCTCTTAGGGAGACAGCTATATATTTTTTTGAACCAATACTTGGGCTATTGCTTGATGATAGACCTGAAGAACCTGGGCATCAGCAGGGACCAAAGTAAACAGTTTAGGAGGTGGCTAGAGCAAAAAAGGAAATGTGTTTTAGCTCCTAGAGGGTAAGAGGATACTCAGGGTTGGAGACCATGTTGGATGAAGGGCCTGTAAAACTTCATGGTGTTGGAGTAGCTAAAAGCCATTTCAAAAGGGGATGCCTGTTGTTCAATTTGAAGTCATTAGCACTGATGCTATGTAAACCTTTCCAAAATTAGCTCTATGTCAGCTAATTTTATGGCCAAATTCTGATGGACTTACTAAGCATTTGTAGAACTTAAAAAGAAGCAGAATTACATATCTGAGCTGTTGCAGAGGCACTACCCACCAAAACCTGAGCCCAGAAGCAGGAGTGATCCTGGAAAAGATTCAGAGACACAGAAATCTTGGAGAGGAACTGGATTTCCTAGGGTTTAAGGGTTTATTTAGTTCTTAATGGGTAACATACCTACAGCTGACGTGTGCATTACGTAAACCAAGAAGGACGCATTTCTGCTTGGTCTTAGAAATGATAGAGAGCCACTGAGGTGGCTGGCATGGCAAGATAGCCATGCCTAGAGGTTAAGAAATGACATGAAAAAAAGGTGATCAAGGGCTCAGTCGGGGTTAGGAAGGCAATAGGAGAAGAGTTGCAAATTACAGAGCATCTTAGTTTGTGAATGGAGAAAATTATTTTCCTTCGGGACATTGAACACAAACTCATTAAACCCAGGGCAGAGAGCAATGCTGTGATTGACAAAGTAATGGGGGAAAAGGTCAGGCAGCTATTCCGATCATCAATTCATTGTTTCATATTTCTAGTTTCTAGCAGAGAGAGAAAGCCTAAAATTAGCTTCTCACATATTGTCAGCATTTTAAAAGTCACATTAGCACTAGTGCAGGGGAAAATGGGAAATGATGTGTGAATTGCTTCCTGGGGAGTACCGATATTTGCCAGAAATGGTTCATGGAAAGACCATCTTTCTTATAAACCACAAACACTTTTTGAGGGACATTCTGACAGATCCAGTTGTTTTAGAGATAGCTCAGTACTGAAGAGCAAGGAAGAAAAAATTAAAAATCTACTATTGGAGTCTCCACCACTAGCAGGGCAGGAACAGTGCCTGTCCCCATAATCCAGACTGGAAAACCTCGTAATTTGTGAGGCATTGGGTAGAGTGCTCAGAAAAATCTTGCCTCAGTAGTGGAGAATATATTAACTCTAGATTGAATGCTACTCTGGTCCTGCTTAAAATAAATCTTGAAAGCAAGACTCAAAAGGGTC
This sequence comes from Hipposideros armiger, assembly GCF_001890085.2. NCBI lineage: Eukaryota > Metazoa > Chordata > Mammalia > Chiroptera > Hipposideridae > Hipposideros > Hipposideros armiger. The sequence goes on along the minus strand of NW_017731372.1, from coordinate 7,207,541 downwards.
ACTAGGGCAGATCAAACTATTTGCAAGTAAGTTGCCTACATCCTAGAACATTAGGCCACTAGCTACATGTGGCTATTCAGCACATGAAATGTGCCTAGTGCTGGAGAAAGGTCCCCTTGAGTATTTGGAAAAGTACTGATCGGCATGTGTGTATGAGGAAATTATCCAGATTGGGGCAAGAACCATCCAGGATGAAAATAGAGATGTGTCTGGAGAGGTTTAGTGGAGTGATCGTGTCACACCTTGTTAGCCCTGTTCAAGGTTTATTCTATCAAAGAGCAACAGAGGCCACTGAAGGATTTTAAAGGAGTCATAAGATTAGATTTGCATTTTAGAAAGATCACTACAACATAGAAGATATATTGTAAGGACTAAGCCTGTGGGCAGTGAGACAAGTTGGCAGCAACCTGAGAGTAATGAAAAGTTAAGGAAGCAATGGGATATTTATACCTTTGCAGGAAGTGGAGTGGGAGCAGGTAAATCAGGCAGAAGACAAGTTTGATGCAGGCTATTGAAAAGTCACCTGACTACCTGTGAGATCTTGACTTTCTCATCATGGAAAATGGCAGCATACCTGGCCTTGCAGAGTCCTGCCTCCCTTATCACAACACAGAGCCTATTATGTGCAACATTCTAGGATCGAGTAAACGTCTACTATCTCCAAAAAGAATTTACATTATTAAAGGTATACCCTTTTCATTTTTGTGAAATGTCTCTCTTCTAAGGAACAAAAAACACATTAATAATATTGTCTTGTAGGCCTATTGGTTCCTTTTGAAGCTGGAATAATCAACAAGCACAGTCAATTGACTCAATAACAGGGTCGAGCGTTCACTAACATATTGATAAACTATCCAGAGAGAGAGGGCTCCATTCTTTGAGGATTTTCCACACCATCAACATCAATAAACCAAATGCATCCTCCAGGCCAACTGGAAAGATTAACATTTATGTTTGAGAACTCCAAGGATCCACAAATCAAGAGGACCAATGAACAATTATGATTTAGAATTTATTTGTAAAACACTTTTTATATGTGTTTTCAGCCTATTTTTAGAATAATCACAAATTGTATCATCTTATACATACATTTTTCCTAGTTTTTTTAGTTTGGATTAACTTGACCCCAATTTTTACACATTAATATTACTCATAATTATCACATCTAAAAATGTTGTTGTTAAAACTACTTTGTTGGTTCTACCTTTCTCTAGAAGAGTTATAGCTAAACACTTCACCTTTTATGCACTCATAAAAAGTGATTCTGTTTTGAGAATATTCAGTGCCTTTATATTTTAGTTAAATACTCGTATCTATAGAATTCATAAAAAATAATACATCTTTCATACATGCACACACACCTGCGCACGCGTGCACACACACACACACACACACGTGCGCATGTATATACACCATTCTAGAAAAAGAAATTGACTTTGGTGGAATACTTGTAATTCTGCCCCCTAAAAGATTAAGGGTTATTTGAAATCTGGAATTCATATCAGATTGTGAAGTTAACCTTTAAACTTTTTGATGAAGGAAGGTTAATATACCACAAAGGATACTTCTTTTCAAATTCAAAGTCAACCATAGAGCTATGATCACTGACGGGTGATCAGATGGCTGACAATCATTGCAGTATAGTCCAGGTAAATCTGAGGAGAGGTGGGAGATAGATAATGTAGGAAAAGTGTCCAAATGTTACAATAACCCAAGAAGAGCCCAAGACACATTAGGTACTAAAGGAGGAGGATGCCCAGGATAGCTCGTGTGCTGTTTAATCATTCATACTGCATGTAAGACCTGTAACTTAAGTGCTCTTACAACATTGAATGCTAAATGGCTCCTTGCAGGTAAGGTGTCCAGGTTTCAGTTTTATACATCTGTCCATTTGTTTGTTCAGCAGATATTCAGCGTTGAGTGTGCTGTGCCCCACACTAAGGCGTCTTTGGCTGAAATGGGAGCAAGTGAAACAAGCAAACAAAAAATGAGGTGGTGGTGTGTTCAAGCAGAGTTCCGTGGAGCACTAAGGGTAAGGAGACAGTATAGAAACAGTAGTAAAAGTGGCTACATATTTATAGCCAGGCAGTGCTCGTAATCTTTTACGTGCTTCAATTCATCAAATCTTCACAACCTAGGAAGCAGGTACAATTATTATCCCATTTTATCAAGGAGGAAATGCAGGTACAGAGACTTTATGCTATTTGCCCAAGGTTACACTAAATTTTCCTCCAAAAGTTCAGGCTGCTTCCAGACAAATGTCTAGATCACCTCCAAGGAAGCAATCGAGGTGATACTAATACTACTACTAATAATAATAATAATAATAAAACATTTATTCAGTACTTGCTGTGTACATGCATTTGTTCTAAGTGTTTTATTTATACCATCGAATCTTTACAATAATCTTTTTTTTAAAAATAAGCTTTCTTTTTTACTTAATAGACTTTATTTTTTAGAGCAGTTTGAGATTCACAGAAAGATTGTACGGAAGGTACAGAAAATTCCCACATGCCCTCCTTGGCCTCCCCTGCAGCCCGATCCCCACCATACACACGTTTCCCTATTGTTAACATGTTGCATTAGTGTAGTACTTTTGTTACAATTTATGAGCCAATATTGATACATTATTATACTGAAACTAAAGTCCCTAGTTTCCATTAGGGTTGACTCCTTTGTTGTATAGTTATATGGGTTTTAACAAATGTGTCATGACATGTATCCACCATTGCAGTATCATACAAAATAGTTTCACTGCCATAAAATCCCCCTGTGCTCCACCTGTTCCTCCTCCTTCCCTCCCCTTCCTGGCAACCACTGCTATTTTTACCCTCTTCATAGCTTGCCTTTCCAAGAATGACACATGGTTGAAATCACATAATATGTAGCCTTTTCATTACTGCTTCTTTCACTCAGTAGATGTATTTTAGTTTCTTCCATGCCCCTGGTGGCTTGACAGATCATTGCCTTGTATGGCTGAATAAGATTCCATTGTATGGATATACCAGTTTGTTTATCCATTCACCTACTGAAAGACATCTTGGTTGCTTCCAAGTTTGGGCAATTATGGAAAAAAGCTGTTATAAACATCCATGGGCAGGTTTTTGTGTAGACATGTTTTCAACACATTTGAGTAAACATCAAAGAGTATAATTGCTAGATCATACAGTAAGAGTACGTGTAGCTTTGTAAAAAACTGCCAGGCTGTCTTTCAAAAGTACCTGTAGCATTTTGCATTTCCACCACCAGCGAACGAGAGTTCCTGTTGCTCTGCATTCTCCCCAGTGTTGGTGCTGTCAATGTTTGGATTTTCATTATTCTGATAGGTGTGTAGTCATACGTCATTGTTGTTTGGATTTGTAATTCCCTAATGACATATAGTAGTGAGCATCTTTTTATATGCTTATTTGCCATCTACACAGATCTTCTGCTCATTTACTAACTGGATTAAGAACCCCATTTTCAAATGAGGCACAGAGGGGTTCAACAAATTTCCCAAGGTTACACAGCTGGGGTTGAGCCCAGGCAGGAGGGCCCACAGTTCACTGTCCTAATCACAGTTCTGTAATGTCTTCAGGAGACAGGTTTTTTAGCTAACAAAAATAAATAAATAAATAAATAAATACAAATAAAACACCTGGATCTTATTTACATGGTGTCTAACCTTGGATATAAGTTATTTCATCTCTTCAAGCCTCAGTTTCTTCTTCTGTAATAGGAGGATAACAGGTCTCAGCGTTGTCTTGAGGATGAAATGAGACAAAGTAGAGAAAGTGCTGAACTTGTTCACCAAACAGAGCAGCTGCCAATAAATGGTAGCTATTATTAGCCCAATGCCACATGAAAGGGTGAGAGATGTCTGCAGTAGCCATAAGAATTGGCACCTGCCTTGAAACTAAAATAGATCAGTATGGGGCTTCAAATTCTATAGAAACTCAGACATTTCTTGGTGAGGTTTCCATAAGCAGTTGTCAGAGGACACCTCAGCTCTTTACACCTAGTACATATCAATGAATACCAGTTGGTTCCAGTTCTTAAAAGAAGAATTGAATTTTACTGTACTCTATTTCCTTTTCCTGTTCATCTTCCCTCCTTCTGTTCCTATCAAAAAAAAAGTAACAGTTTTATTAACCTTGCAGCTAACGAAGCATGTCTGTAACCAGATGTGCCCTGCTTGCCCCCACTGAAATGGAAATGGTGTCAAAGAAAAGAAAATCATCCAACCAGCTTTACCTGATGTGTGTGAATGACTCTCAGAGGATGTGGGGCTCCCCCGAAGCCACAGGGGTTCTGGGTCGTGAGTGCCTTTAAGACCATCTCCTTCAGAGGATGCTTCCCAAGCCTAATTTATCACCAGAATCTCCTGAGGAGCTTTAAAAAACAAACAAACAAACAAAAAAAAACAGGTTCCTAAATGTTTGGCTTAGGCTTAACTGAATCAGAATCTCCTGGTTCTGATAAGTGTATCTTTAAAGGTTCTGAGAGGCTCTAATGATCAAGGAACTGCTTATCTAATGTCATTACCATCTGATGTTTGGAATCCTCTGTGTGTGTCTGTGTGTGTCTGTGTCTGTGTGTGTGTGTGTGAGAGAGAGAGAGAGAGAGAGAGAGAGAGAGAGAGAGAGAGAGAGAGAGAGAGAGAGGTTGAAAACAGGGGAGCATTGTGGGGAAATAGACCATTATGGGATGTAAGAGCCTTTATCAATAAAAGTAGATGCAAGCTGAATGAGCAGTTACTGAAACTGATTTCTAATAAAAGTGATCTAAAACAAGACTACCAGTTCAAAGAGGAAAAAATTGATAAAAAGAACCTGATCTTTAGACTTTATTCTAATGCGGTAGCATCTTTCGAAAAATCTTTGGATGATGACTCAACTAATTTGGATAACTTTTTTTTCCCATGAGAGTTAACAAAGTTGAGTAATTTACTTAAATATTTGGGAAAGTGAAAAATCTAAGTGCTTTCCCTTAGGTTTTCAAATTTCTAGAACTTTAATTAGTTAATGAAAAATTGCATTTAGGAAGGCAATAAATAAATTAATTATGTTTGAAAGAAATCAAGTTTCATGGGCTTCATCTGGTATTAAAACTCTGCAAGGTACTTTGATTTTGATGTTTTAAATTTTATCTTTTGATTTTCATTCACTCATTCAACAAACTTTTTAGTACTACTACATATGGTTTAGATGCTATTAATATAAAGATGTTTCCCATATAAACAAACAGGTAGAAGGTTTGGGGTGCAGCTGGGATGGGAGAGAAAAGTAGCTAACATTTTAACGAACACTTAGTTCCAGTCTCATTTATATACAGTATTCTATTTAATATTCACAACAATACCATGACATAATTTGACCCCTGAGAACGGGAACTAACAAATTTCCTGAACCTACGTTAAACAGCCCCGGCACTGGACATACATACCATCCTGTCTCTGTGTTAGCCAATACTGAATAAAAGCAAAAATGGCCAAACTACTTGCTCCTGGAAATAAGACTGTGAACCAACTAAAATAGGTTAATTCCAAAATCAAAGCTATTATGTCACAATTTTGGCCCAATCTCAGCCAGTTCTCCACTTTAGACATTCTTCAGCCTAGCCCTAAATCTTGTAAATATCCACCCCTGACTTCTCCCTTCAGAGATATTATTAAGCCTCCGTCAAGATGCTGTTCACCCTGATTACAGCAAATCCAATACACATAGATTTGTTTGATCAATAGATGTGAGGGGTTTTTTTTCTGGTGGTCTTTTGGGGGAGTCAACAATCAATATCCCCATTCTTTGATGAAAAAAATTGCCCAAACTCATACGGCTATTATGAGTTACTTTCTTGAAGAGCCAAGTGTTAAGTGCAGCTGTGGCCGGCTCTGAAGTGCATATTCTGCCCACTGGTGTAGACATGGAGGCACACGTGCTAGATGAGATAAAGGACACATAGGTTTTTACTTTACATTCACAGATGTTTACAAGCAAGCAACTTTAAAAGAGATGGCAGCATTAAAAATGGTAACCCATAAATGCAAGGGAAATTCAAGTCCTTAAATCAAGTCAGAATGTATTTACTGCCATCTGTTCTTCATAGTGACACCGCAATAAAATGCATAAATAAATGACTCACAGACCATAAAAGAGTTCCCTAAATGAGTTCCATAAACAGACGCAAACAAACAAGAATGGAAGTCTAACTATTGATTGATAACAATAATTACAGCTTAGAATTTGGCATATGATCCTAAGAAAATTACATAAGCCCTCCTCGATCATTGTTCAATATGCTCATAATCAAAGATATTTGGGGCCTACGCTTTGAATGGTTATTGAAAATAAAAAACATCAAATAAAAATACAAACGGATTTTGGTTTCAAATTCATTAAAGATACTACGTTGACTTCAGAATGGAACGAGGTGATCAGACAAGCTCTGTGGGACACAGAGGAAGTGGCGTTAGGCCAGCAGTCCCAGACAATTTGAGTAGTTCTAAAAGGAGGGGAAAACGAGGCAACATCCTACAGGCAAACTCACATGAAGGAAAAGAATGAACCATTTGCCGGAAATATAAGATACTTTCTAGATATGCAGGCTGAGGGCTCCCAGCTCAGCCAGGGGTGTTCTAGGGTCAGGATGAAAAGCTGGGCTAAGGTCGGTGGGTACCGACATTCTGCCATTAAGGGGAAGTTCAGAGGGACACAGGCTCGGGGGAGGTGGTATAAGAAATTTCCACAGCAGGGAACATTTCTCTCAATCCCTGGTAGGGAGAGGCACCATGCTGTCACCATTATTAATATTGAAGAATACAAATTGAGGGCCAGCTGAGTGGCTCAGTTGGTTAAGAGCTCGCTCAAGAATTTGAGCTCTGAGCAACAGCGGTTTGAGTCCTGGCCCGAGCTGAGCTGCCAACAGGTGGCAGGATGGCTCAGCTAAAAAAAAAAAAAGAAAGACTACAAATTGTACTGTTGGTGAATGCCTTAGCAACAACAAAAATAGCTAACACTTTCATGTAGCATTTGTTTTGTACCAGGCAGGGTTCTAAGCACTGTACGTGCACATATACTAACTCACTTAAACTTCACTCATTGTAATTATCCTTGTTTTACATATGAGGAAATTGAAGCCCAGAGAGATTAAGTGACTTGTCCAGATCTTACAGCTAGTAAATGGCAGAGCCAGGGTGGATCAATCAATCAACATTGCAGCCACTTATGATGCTCTGTCTAAGCAGGTAGAAAAAAGATGCTATTTTCCACTTCAATAATGTAGAAGTACACTCAGTAGTCTACTACCAGTACTGAGTACTCAGTATTTATAGGGAAGATAGGCTCCTCCCCCTTGTGGTATTTTGTGTTTATATATCACTTACAAGGCACAAAGTTTCTTACATTTTATCTGCCATTTCATCAGAACAACCTGGACTGTCTTACTTAAACTGAGCTTTTAACGTGTTTTTAGGTTATTTGGCTAAAACTTACAAACAAAAACTCATAGACACAGTCAACATTTTAGTGGTAACCAGAGGGTAAGGGGGGAGGGTGGGTGGAGGAAGAGGGAAAAGGGGGTCAAATATATGGTGATGGAAGGAGAACTGACTCTGGATGGTAAACATACAATGCAATATATAGATGATGTAGTATAGAAATGTACATTTGAAGTTTATACAATTTTATGAACCAATGTCATCCCAATAAATTTAATAAATTTTTTTTTAAATTAACTTTAATATTATAATAATTCCTTAATAAAATCATGAGCCTGAAAAAAAATAATAAAACTGATTTGTTATTGTCTATTGATTTTCAGCATTACAATTAGCCAATTTGAAGGATTATTTTTAATTTTTTTATATTTGGTATCAATGTGTTGCCTTGGAACAATCTCAAGCTTACAGAAAAGTTGCAGGTAGAAGTTAAAGACCTTTCTTCCTGAACCATTTGAGAATGAGTTGCCATCCTGAGTCCCTGTACCCCCCAAGTACTTTAGTGTGTATTTCCTACGAACAAGAACACCCTCCTACAGGTCCATAATACAGCCATCGCACAGGAAGTTAACACTGACACCACACGACAGTTTAATCCTCAGACCCCAGCAGTCCCATTAATGTCCTCCATAGATCCAGTTCACGGTCACGAATTGCATCGAATTGTCCTGTCTGGTCTCCTTCAGCCTAGAACAATTCCTCAGCCTCCCCTTGACATTCATGGCCTTGACATAATTAACGATTACAGGCCAATGATTTTATAGAATGTTTCTCGAGGTGGAGTTGTTTGATGTTGTCTCATGATCCAATTCAGGTGCTGCATCTTTGGCAGGAGTGTTACAGAAACAATGCTGGGATCTCATTGCATTCTATCAGGTGGTGCAGGAGTTTGATTTATTCCTTTTCTGAGAATGCCAGCCTTAATCATTTGGCTAAGGTGGTGTCTGCCAGACTTCTCCACTGTACACTTACTCTTCTCTTTGTAATTAACACATTTTGTATAGAGGTATTTTGAAACAATGTAAACATCCCATTCGTCATCAGATCTTCCACTTATAAATTTCTATTAGCATGGATTCATGACCTCCCTTTATATACCAACAGGTTATCATCTTTTTGGTGCTCAAATTAACCAATGAGATCTCCGTTAAGCTGGCTTCTGTATCCTTGTGGCATGGTCCTAGCATTCCCAGAAAAACTCTGACTCTCTGGCTCAATAAAGTATCCCAAAAGTTTTGACTGAGCCTCAGAATCGGTCATCTCCAGAAAGCTGATTCTTTTTAGTAGAAAATGACATTTAGAAATCTGGATGAAAAGTGTATTCATTGTTATTGGGGTGGGGGGGGGCGGGGGGGGAACTGGTGCTACTGCAAGGCCATCACACACACACTCACATCTATATTTAGCTCTATATTTATTTTATTAACTTAATTTACTATATTTATTGAAATCCACAAGTTCACGGACACAACCAATTCCAATCCAATACCACAGCGCTCCTTCTAGTTTTGTCTCTTTCCATTAACCAGTGAAAATCCTGACCCATTTTTCTTGATATTTTTACTTTTTTTTTTTTATCAATCCCCCAGTTTGTAATCCATCCCTCATTAATTGCTGCCATGTCTCCCCTGAGTAGGGGTCCTCTGTATTCTGCTCAGGCTGTGAAACCTCATGCCAGGCTGCCCCACACAGGGGCGCCCTTTTCACCCTGCTTGGGCTCCGAGACTCCACTGTGAGACGCCCCTCCAGGAGAATGCCCTCCTTACCCAGCTGGACTCAAGAGCAGCACGGCACAGCCTCCTCCTCCCACTGGGCTCTGACTCTCCGCGCTGGTGGAGCCTCGGGGGATGCTCTTCACACGTGATGCCCACCTTGGTTTGCGCACCTCATGACTTTACGGTGGAACTTTTCAGAAAGGGTAAAGGAAGCTAATTGACACATTTTCAAATACTGTTTAAAAACATGGAAACTGTTCAGAAGAAAAAAAAAATCACCAGAAACTTTCGTTTAAAACTGCTAGAAAAAGATTCTTAGCAAATCAAAGTACTATTTGTTTTTTTTAAATGAAAACCATTCTAACCATGAAGAAATGTTTATTAACCATAAAGCAATGTTTATTTCCCATAAAGATCTTATATCAACCAATAAACAAAAATGTGTACTTAGTGGAACTTCCCCTAACATTTGCACAGCCCCTGGGCAAGAGGACAAATGGAGGCTCACATACCAAAAGAGAAAATACTTGGAAGTTATAAATCACAGTAGTAAACTTTCAAATAAAATATGTTCTACCCTCTTACCTACACAAATTACCTTTCATAACAACAAAAATTTTTAATGTATAAAACTATTTTTTTGGTTTGGTCAAAAGCCGGCTCTTTTGATGAGCCAACGATAACCGATGAGCAATAAAACAAAAGCATACACAATTCATTAATTACATTTATTCCATGAAATTTACTTTTCTAGCTGTCAGTCTAGCAAAATCACTAATTATATGGTCATAATCAAGATTTCCACATAATTTGTTTCTACTAATTCCAAATTAGATGACCTTTCTTGAACCACAGAAGTTCCTATGTAAGTTTTATTTGTTTTTGTAATCATTTCAGTTTGGAGAAACTTTCCTGAGACAGCAGCAACTGAAGTAAAATCTCTAACGCATGACTTAGATTCAGAAACAACTCATGAATTTTATGTATCATGTTCAAACACTAATAAAGCCACATATGATGAATTCTTACAATTGCTAAATATTACAAAATATTTTAATTCTATCATAGGAATCATTATCATATAATAATTTTTACCATCTCTTAAATTAATATCTATATCCAAGCTTTTATGTAAAGAATTATATCCAGACCTACATATACTTATATATCAGTTTAAGAGTAATATGAATCATTTATATTACAAAATGTTTCCCAAATGTCATGGTTAATTTTCATGAGAAAGCAAGAAAATGGATGCTAGGCAGTATTGGGATATGATAATTCATTATGCAAAAATGTGTTGTATTCATATTATCTGAGAAGAAAGGCTTGACAATTAATTTAGTTTTTTCACTTACCTAAGACCTTCTGCTGCTCAAACCCTTCCCTCAGAAATGACATAGGTTGGCAGTGGCACAACCTACAACCTTCACCACCCTGATGGTCACCTTTTATTTTGAGGACATGGAGCAAGGGGTGAAGAGATGAATGCTGTTGATTTTAAGAGGGGCTGCTTACGATTGCAGGTCATACTGTGCCGCAGCTGAGATCACCTCACAAGTGACATACACTTGGGTAAATTTCTTAATACATTTGTAGTTATGTGTATGATAAATGGTGCCTTCTGAGGCCTAAGGCAAAGCCCCCTTTGCTGGGGTCTGATGATAGTAATGCCATGTTCCCTACAGTGCATTAAGTGCTGTGTAAAACAAAAGATGAAGTTGTAAGAATAGCCTGTTTCTTCATAAGAGTTTGAAATCTAACTGGGGAGGCCAACAGAGCACTAGGATTCATAAAGTGAACAAACACAACAAGATGGGAAGTTTCCCAAATATCCAGAAATGTGAAGCACTTTGTACATATCAGTTGCAATATCTGCGTGTGTCCCAGACCTCCCCAAAGGGCAGGGGCTGTCTCAATACTCATGGAGACTTGCAGAGCACCTGAGACAAAATCAATGTGCAATGAATGCTGAGAATGCAAGAAAGTAGCATAAGGCCCCGGAATTAATGAACTCAAACTTCTAATGCCTTAAAAACAAGTTCTCCTCACCCCAACTTGTCTTCCACTACTTTCTCTTTCTCCTGTCTGCCCTCTTAATTCTTCTTATCCTATCCAAAAGCAATACCCTTAGAAGTTAACCTGATCCACTTTCTTAGGTTCAAGATTCCAATGCATATTTGATATTTTCCTCCCATTTTATTTTCTTGTAATTAATGTTGACCATGGGAGTGGTGGACACATTTGTATATACATTTAACTATTTAACAGACATTAAGGAACTTTTTCCTATGCATCCTATGTGATTTCATTTTCATTAATGAAATTTCTTACACAAAAGTGAATCACAATTATGTTTAATTTTATTAAAGATGTTTTTACAACAAAGTAACATTCTTTTTTTTTTTTTTTTAGCTGAGCCATCCTGCCACCTGTTGGCAGCTCAGCAGCAGCTCAAAGACACACAAACAAACACAGGCATGTTCTAATTCTCCCTCTTAAATGCCAGATATTTCATCCTATCTTGGTTTAGCTTTGCTCACTTTAATTATGATCAAAATCTGAGTCAAGAAATAATTCAGATATTTGTCAAACACCCACAAATTTCATGGTACTGTATGAAATCCTCGGAACACGACCTACCAAGGAGGCAGTCCTCTTCTTAAGGAGTTTATAATCTAAGAAAAAAAGGATATAAGAACATAGAATTACAGTAACTACAAAATGAATAAGTCAAAGATTGCATTTGCAAGTTACAGAATGGGTTGAATAAATTCAAGTCTTACCTAAATACTAGTTGGCACAAAAGCATACATAAAAGGAATGAAAAAAGCCAAGTGAGGACATGATACATTTAATTTCTTAAATTAAGGTAAAATTTACTTACAGTGAAATGCATAGATCTTAAGTGTACAGTTCAATGAGTTTTAACAAATATAACAAAATGTCAATTATGATAGAGAAAAATTCCATTACCCCAAATAGTTCATTAACATTTGTAGGGTCCCTCTTTCATTCCTAATTTTAGTAATTTTTGTTTTCTCTCCTTTTTTCTTAGTCAATTTTATTGCTTCTTTCAAAAACCAAGTTTTAACTGTTAATTACTCTCCATTGCTTGAATATTTTATATTTTATTGATTTCTGCTCTTTATTACTACTTTTTTGTACTCTTTTTGGCTTTACTTTGCTCCTCTTTTTCCAGCTTAAGGTAGAAACTGAGATCATTGATTTGAGAACTTTGCCATTTTCCAACATAAGCATTTTTAAAAAAACAAATGACCCTCTAAACATTTTCCCACAGCTTTTGCTATTTTTTTAATAATCATTCAGTTTGAAATATTTTCTAATTTCTTCTATGATTTTTTTTTCTTTAACACATGGGTTATGAAGAAATTTTGTTTAATTTCTAAATATCTGGAATTTCTTTAGGTATTTTACTTGTAATTAACTTCTAATTTAATTCCATTATGTTCTGAGAATATACTGTGTACGATTTCAACATTTTGAAATGAATTGAAAACATTTTATGACCCAGAATATGCTCTAACTTGGCAACCATTCCATACTTACTTTGAAAAAATTCATATTCTTCACTTGTGTGAAATAGTCATTAAATTTCAATCAAGTCAAGTTGGTTGAGCTAGCATCAATATTCTTATTGATATTTGTCTATTTGTTTTATCCACTTGTTATACTAATTACTGAGAGAGGGATGTTAAAAATTGTGGATTTGTCTATTTTTCTCTTATGTTTTGTCAGTTTTCCTTCACATATTTTGAAATTATATTATTAGGTTGATAGATACTTAGGATTTTTATATCTTCATGATGAATTGATCTTCTTATCATTACAAAAGGCTCCTCTCTATCACTGGTGATATTCCTTGTCTTGAAGTCTACTTTATTTGGTATTAATATAATCACAACTGCTTTCTTACGCTTATTGTTTGTGTAGTATATCTTTTCACACCCTTTGAATTTAACTGTGTTTATGTTTAAAGTACATCAATTGTAGACAGGTGGGTCTTTCTCTTTTATTGATCCATTCGATAATCTTTTCCTTTCAATTAGAGTGTTCAACCTATTTACCATGAATGTGACTATCGATATGGTTGGGATTGAGTTTACCATCTTGCTTTTAGTTTTCTATCTGTCCCATCTATTATTTCCTCTCTTCCTCTCTTTTGTTTTTTAATTAAATATTTTGAATATTTCATTTTGACTCTTCTATTGATTTTTGTTTTGGGTTTTTAGCTACACATCATTGAATTACTTTCAATGGTTGCTCTAGGGATCACACTATGTACCTTTAATTTACTATAGCTTAAGTAGGGTTAGAACTGTACACATATAATAGAGAGATTATACAGTAAAATCCCATTCCTACCCCTTCATATTTTGTGACATTTTATGATATATTTTATTGCTACATATTAAAATCTAATCAATGTTACTATTTTCTTTAAATAACATGCTTTTTAAAAGAAATTAAGTAGTCCAATGTATATAATTGGAATACCAGAAGGAGAAAAGAGAGTGAATGAAGAAGAAAATACTTTTGAAGAAATAATAGATAAAAATTTCCCAAATTTTGTGAAAAACATATGTTTAGACACATTTATCTAAGAAGCTTAGTGAACCCCAAGCTGGACAAAGACCACACACACACACACACACACACACACACCAAGCTGGGAAAAAAGAGATAAATTATATCCAAGGGAATAATGATAAGAATCACCTGAATCAGCTAAATTCTCACTAGAAATAATGGAGGCATAAAATAATGAACACCTCTTAAAGTCATGAAAAGAAACAAGACAAAAGCTGTCAGCACAAAATTCTAAATGCAGCAAAAGTACCTTTCAAAAATAACAGTGAGTCTGGTTTTCCATATTTATTGGGTGAAGTGTTCAAGCAAATCCTTCCACAGATAACAATTATGAAATTTACACCAAAAAAAATTTTTTTAAGCTACTTAAACGTATTCAAAAGAAACCGGAGGACAATTCACACTTGAAAACCCACAACTGAAATGAGTGAGAATTGTGGTGGTTTTGCCTTAAAATATTTGCCCAAACTTCTTATCTCCAGAAGCAGAAAACGGAAGCCTGAGTCATTCAGTGTGACAGAGGACAGAGTTCAAGGCTGAAAGGGCAGCTAGAAATTTAGGAACACAATCCTAGAAGTATAAGAGTGTCAAAATGTGTCTATAAATCTGCCCGTATCCCTGGCTGACCATTAAATTATGAGTTTATGGGAGATACCAATCAGAAGGTAACAGCTTTGGTCCAGTCAAGTGAACTGCCTATTAAAACAAAACACCAACCATCCTTAGAAGAACACAAGAGCATCCAGTGTTGCTACAATATATTATCTGCAATATTCAGTTTTCAATCAAGTATTATTAGCCATGCAAAGAAACGGAAATGCAAGACCCACTCAGGAAGAAAGGAAGTCAATAGACAGTGACTGCAAGTAGACCCAGAAATTGTATATAGAAGTCAAAAATTTTAAAGCAGCTATTATAAAGAATTAAAATGTGTTTAAAGAATTAAAGGAAAAAGTGATTTCAGTGTATGAACAGATAGAGAATCTCAATAAACATGTGAGGAACATTTTTTTAAAATAACAAATAGAAATTCAAGATTGAAAAATAGAATGATAGAATGGAAAGTTCACTTGATGGACTCAACATCACATTTCAGAAGGCAGAAGAATCAGTGAACTCTAAAGAGAGCAAAAGAAATTATCTAACATGAAGGACAATCAGAAAAAAAGATTGAACTACTTTCAAAAATCTGTGGGACAATGTAATTGGAGTCCCACAATAAAAGAATAGAGAGGGTGGAACAGGAAAAATATTTGATGAATAATGGCTGAAAATTTCCCAAATTTGATGGAAAATATTAACTTGCAGATCCAAAAAACAACAGGCCTTCTGAGCTTCCTTTGCTCAGCCTGCTCCAAACTCTTTGGAGTGTACTTTCTTTTCTAATAATGGCCTTGAGCCATTCTCTACTGATCGGGCCCACTTCTGCTTATTTGAAATGTATTTTTACTTCTAATAAACTCCTTTTCTGCAACTTTTTTAAAAAAAAGCTCAACAAACCCCAATAGGGAAAAATACAACGAAAACCACATCTAGTTAGCACATCAGAGTCAAACTGCTGAAAATCAAAAATAAGCAAAAAGCTCAAAAACATATATTTTGTCTGGTTTTCTTATTGTAGGTAGTAGGAGAGAAAAACCCCAGACCAATTATTCCAGTAAGGCTTAGAAGTAGAAGTTTTATACATTGCTTTTAAGTCTGGTTCTCACAAGACCAGCTGATTAGCTGGTACCTATTCGACCTTTATTTCTTTTATGGTTTGACTACATGCCCCATCGCTCACTTTAGGATTGCTCTATATATCCCATGACTACTACTTCTTTGAACCTCTCTGTATTAGTCAGCTCAGGCTGTTATAAGAAAATACCATAGACTGGGAGGCTTACAATAGACATTTATTTTTCACAGTTCTGAAGGCTTGAAAGTCCAAGATCAAGGTTCTGGCAGATTCAGTTCTTGGTGAGTACTCTCTTCCTGGCTTGTAGGTGGCTGTCTTTTTTTCTGTGTCCTATTATGGTGGAGAAAAACAGAACACTAGCATTTCTTTCTCTTATTATAAGTATAGGAATCCCATCATGAGGGCCTCCTGACCTCATTTAAACTTAATTACTCCTTCCGAAGGCCCCACCTCTAAATATCATCACTTTGGGTATTTTGTAGGGACATGAACGTTCAGTCCCTAACACAATCGTTGGTCTTCTTAAAGCAATGGAAACAATCTAAATTGCTCTGCTACTTTTAATGGAGTTTTGGTTAAGTCCTTAGCATTTAAAAATGCTAAGGGCCCAGCACACTTCCACTGCACCACTCATCACAATCAAGTGGAATTCATTCCATGGACACAAGGATGGTTCAACATACACAAATCGATCAATGTGGTACACCACAAAAACAAAATAAAGGGTAAAAATCATATGATTATATCAGCATATGCAAAAAAAAGCATTTGACAAGATACAACATCCATTTATGATTAAAACGCTTAATAAAATGGGTATAGAAAAAAAGTACCTCAACATACTAAAGCCCATATATGGCAGACCCTCAGCTTATATCATTCTTAATGGTGAAAAACTGAAAGCTTTTCCTCTAAGATCATGAATAAGACAGGGTTGCCCACTGTCACCACTGTTATTTAACATAGTAGTGGAAGTCCTAGCCAGAGGAAGCAGTCAAGGAAAAGAAGTAAAAAGCATCCAAATTGGGAATTAATAAGTTAAATTGACAGTTTGCAGATGAAATGACTCTTTATATAAAAAATCCTAGGGCCAGTTGAGTGGCGCATTGGTTAGGAGTTGGCTTGGGACACCAGCTCTGAGCGGCAGGATCCCACATATGAGGGCAATGACGCTGTGCCCTCTACAGCTAAGATGGTGAACAACAGCTCAACCTGGAGCTGGGCTTCCGTGAGTCGCTGGTGATGGCGTAGGCTGCAGTGGGGCTGGCTGGCAACGGGCGTGAGCTTCCATGAGTTGCCAAGAGCCACTGTGAGCAGCTGTCCAATGGCCAGTGAGCAACTGCCTCACCCGGGAAGAGCGCAATGATAATACCAACATGGGCCAGTGAAGTGACGTCCTCCACAACTAGACTGAACAACAAAAGGATAGCAACTTCTCTGTTCCCTTTCCCCAATTCCCCAACGCTGTTCCCCTCCCCCAATTCCCCAATAAAATATTTTTTTAAAAATCCTAAAGACTCCACCAAAAAACTATTAAAAACAATAAACAAATACAATAAAGTTGCAGAATACAAAATCAATGTACAGGAATTCATTGCATTACTAGATACTAACAATGAAAATTCAGAAAAAAGGACTAGAAAAACAATTCCTTTTGCAATTGCCACAAGAAGAATAAGTACCTAGGAATAAACTTAACAAAGGAAGTGATGGACTTATGCACTGAAA
Source organism: Hipposideros armiger (assembly GCF_001890085.2). NCBI lineage: Eukaryota > Metazoa > Chordata > Mammalia > Chiroptera > Hipposideridae > Hipposideros > Hipposideros armiger. The sequence goes on along the minus strand of NW_017731372.1, from coordinate 7,190,335 downwards.
ACTATAAGACATTATTATAAGAAATTGAAGAAGACACAAAGAAATGGAAAGATATTCTGTGTTCATGGGTTGAAAGAATCAACATAGTTAAAGTGGCCATATTATCCAAAGCAATATACAGATTGAATGCAACCCCCATCAAAAGTCCAGTGGCATTTTTTCAAAAACTAGAACAAAAAATCATCAGATTTGTATGGAATCACAAAAGACCCTGAATAGCCAAAACAATCATAAGAAAAAGGAGCAAGGCTGGAGGTATCACACTCCCTGACTTCAATTTATACTACAAAGCAACAATAATCAAAACAGCATGCTATTGGCAGAAAAACAGACATACAGTCCAATGGAATAGAATTGAAAACCCAGAAATAAACATATATATGGCCAGATATTTTGAACAACAGAGCCAAAAACATACAACAAAAAAGAAATTCTCTTCAATTAAAGATACTGGGAAAATTGGAAAGCCACTTGCAAAAAAATGAAGCTAGACTGCTGTCACCATATTTCAAAATTAACTCAAAATGGATCAAAGACCTAAACATAAGACCTGAAACAATAAATTGCACACAGAAAAAAAAGCATAGGTACTAAAATTATGGACCTTGGGTCAAACTAAGATTTTATTCAAAGGCAAGGGAAGTAAAAGCGAAAATCAATGAATGGGAATATATCAAACTAGAAAGCTTCTGCACAACAAAAGAAACCATGAACAAGACAAAGAGGCAACCAGCTGAATGAGGGAAGATATTTGCAAACAACGTCTCCGATAAGGGGCTAATATTCAAAATATATAAATAACTCATACAACTCAACAACAACAGCAACAACAAAAACACAATCCAATTAAAGAATGGGCAGAGACTGAACCTGAAGCTGATGTTGTATAATATTGTATGTCAACTATAATTGAATATATATATATATTATATATATATATAATTTGGATATATATATATATATATAATTTGGATATATATATATATATATATATAATTTGGATATATATATATAATTTGGATATATATATATATATATATATATATAATTTGGATATATATATGTATATATAGTCATGGGATGTGGAGTATAGTGTGGGAGTGGAGTCAATGGAATTGTAATAGTTATATACGATATGGGGGAGGGGAGTGGGGCGGCAGATTAAAGGAGGGGTTTGTCACTTTGAAGGGTAAAAAGTATTGCACCGTGTTGTACACCTGAAACTAATTTAATAAATAATAAAATAAAATAAAAAATGGGCAGAGAACCTGAACAGACAATTCTCCCAAGAAGACATACAAACAGCCAACAGATATATGAACAAATGCTCAACTTCACTAGCTATTAAAGAAATGCAAATCAAAACCACAGTGAGCTACCACCTCACACCTATTAGAATGGCTATTATCAACAAGACAAGTAATAACAAGTGTTAGAAAGGATGTGGAGAAAAGGGAACCTTTGTACACTGCTGGTGGGAATGTAAATTGGTACAGCCACTATGGAAAACAGCATGGAGGGGCCTCAAAAAATTAAAAATAGAACTACCATACAACGCAGAAATCCCTCTTCTGGGTATCTACCAAAAAAATCTGAAAACATTTATCCGTAAAGATATATGTGCTCCTATGTTCATCGCAGTATTTTTCATGGTGGCCAAGACATGGAAACAACAAAAGTGTCCTTCGATAGATGATTAGATAAAGAAGATGTGGTACATATACACAATGGAATATTACTTGGTCATAAGGAAAGATGAAATAGTGCCATTTGCAACAATATAGATGGATCTTGAGATCATCATGCTAAGCAAATTAGTCAGACAGAAAAAGTCAAGAACTGTATGATTTTACTCATATGTGAGATATAAAACTGAAAGTGACAAAGGAACAAGACAAACAAAGAAACAAAAATTCGTAGGCACAGACAACAGTGTAGTGGTTGGTTACCAGAGGGTAAGTGGGGGGAAGAGGGTTGTAGAAGAGGGAAAAGGGGGTCAAATATATGGTGGTAGAAGAAGAACTGACTCTGAGTGATGAGCACTCAATGCAATATATAAGTGATGTATCATAAAAATGTACACTTGAAACCTATATAATTTTAGTAATCAGTGTCACCCCAATATATTTAATAAAATTTATTTTAAAAGGTGTAAAAAACAACTAAACCTCTTGGACTTCTCTTAAGGCAAAATAAACTTTGTTTGTTTATTTATTCATTCATTTATTTGAAAAACAAGACGCATTTGAGTATTTGAATTTAAGAAGAGTGATGGGAGGGAAGCTGCCATCTAACCCAGTACTTTTAAACGATTGTCAAACATTCCAGAGCAGTTCTTTGATGAAACCTTTCTTTTCTTTCTTTCTTTTTTTAATCTTGTTCTGGGTCACTGTCTTGAAAATTGAAATAAGAATATGGTTTAACATATTGATAAAATTATCATAAAAGGAAAAGAAAACTTCTTGCCTAAACCATCCTATTTCCTTCCCTCCCATTTCAAACTCTTAGATGATAGGCTGTATTAACATCTTTTTAACTCATAAGCATCATTGACATGGCACTTCCCAATCTACTCTTCCTTTACTTAGAAGAAAAAACTCTCCTCTTAGTGAGGGTCAAATATAATACAAAAAACTTCTTTCACTAGACTCAACTTTTTATTTAGGGTTGATTTAATTGTGGTAGTGCAGGCTGACACTGGAACAAAATTGAAACAATCTAAATCTGAAAACAAATTGCACACATTTACTGAATTTGAGTAGCACATTTTAGCTGCACTTCAAATGAATTTAAAAGATTTAAAAGCACTTCACCAGTACACGTTGGAAGTGAATGTGTAGCTGTTTTTATAAAACTGCTGAGTAAATTTGGACAACAAAAATATTCTCCAAAACAACATAAAGTAAATTGATATTCATTTGGTTAAGTTTCTGCACCTTGAGAAGCAGAGGTAATGTTTTTGCCTTGAGCACTACATAGAATATCTTTAGAATAACTAGAAGTTTTGTTTTGGTTTTGGTTTTTAAAGACATCAACACCTTTAACACAATGGTGAATGGCATATTATGAGAGAAGAATAATGGATAGAAAAAAATGAGGGAAAGGGCCATCCATGTTGGAACTCCTTAGGCCTAGCCACAGTACAATGGCATTCTCCCAGAGCAGAGTTGGTGTGTTGCAACAGAAGCAGGCTCTCTCTAGTCTGAATTTGGTGATTTGTGTTTTCATTCATAATGTTACTGGTAATCACATTTTTATTTGTTCTGCACTTTCTTCTTGGCATTGCTAATTATTGACAGAAGGGACAAATTGATCAAATTTGTGGCTAAAATTGGGATGCCTTCTACCTGACAGGACTTAGTGTTTATGTTTTATAGCCTGGGTATAAGACTACATCCTAAATGAAGCAAGTGAGGGCTGGCCAAGTGGATCGTTGGTTAAGAGTTGGCTGGGAGTGCCAGCTCTAAGCAGCAGGGCCGCCGGTTCGGATCCCACATGGGCCAGTTGACGCTGAGCCCTCTACAGCTAAGATGGTGAACAACAGCTCGACCTGGAGCTGGGCTGCCATGAGTCGCTGGCGACAGTGTAGGCTGCAGTGGGGCTGCCGTGTGCTGCCGTGGGCTGCCGTGGGCCACCGTGAGCTGCCTGAGCCACTGTGAGCAGCCGTCCAAAAGCCGGCGACCTACCTGCCTCAGCCAGGAAGGGCACAATGATCAGAATACCAACATGGGCCAGTGAAGTGACGTCCTCCACATCTAGACTGAAGAACAAAAGCATAGCAACTTGTCCGTTCCCTTTCCCCGATTCCCCAATGTTGTTCCCTCCCTCAATTCCCCCAATAAAATCTTTAAAAAAAAAATGGAGCAAGTGAGATGTTAAAGATGCCATGGGTGGGGATGGAATTTTTCAGCCCTTCAGATGGGTGAAAGGACACGAAATAGGTATTCTTGTACTTTTAGTTTAGGTGTATTTACTTCCTTTAGCACATTTTACCCATGTCAAATATGAGGAGGAAATTACTTTACCTTGGATCTCTGTAAATTCCAAATTCCTTTGGCTGTAGTACAGAGACATTTTTGAAAACTGGTCTAGATTGTTAACTATCTACCATTTTGATTTTGCTCTCCACATTGAGACAAACTTGACAGTCTTGACAGAAGACATGCAGCCCCCTCGATTTTCCTTCACTTCTGTCTCATGGAGTTCCTTTCTGCATATCTAAGTGTTCTAAACCTTCCATCTCCCCGAAACCCTCAAATTCTGGACATTCTTTTTTTGGGTTTTTTTGCATTTTGGTTTTGGTTTTGGTTTTTTTCTGTTTTCTTAGCCGAGTACAGAGAATAGGCTTATCTTTTCTTGTTCCAAGGAGACTGAACTCTGCTCACTTGGAGGGTAAAGCAGCATAAAGCCCGGTTATTAATTACAAAGCATTCAAAGAACCAAATAATTTTTAAAAATTAAACTCGGGAAATTATTCTACACCTCTATCTAGGGTGTGTGCCTCCAGATTCACTGAACCATTCATTACCCAGGTGTCTGAAGAAAACTTGCATTTTAGGCTAAGGAAAAGTGCTTCTTCATATGTGGAGGTTTTTCAACTCTATTAGAAAACCCTCAGCATGGAGGTAAGCTAGTCAAGAACTTCTGTGAACTATTAAATTTCTTGTACAAAGTAAATCAGCCTCCCCAGCAAATATAGAGACTATCCCTAGGATCAGGCCCCTGTGTTTCATGGTTGCTTATAAGATCCGAGTCTACACAGTCAAGCAACTGTCTGATGCTTGTGGTAATGATGTGGGGGCAATGTAAACAGTCTGGATCATCAAGACAGCTGAAAGGCCCATAGACAATCAAATAATTCTTTTAATTCTTTTTCATTTTCATCATCTATGTGGGAAAAGGGATGCAGGAAAGTCTACAAAACTGGCTTTACCCAACAGTTTCCAAATGTGGGTAATCATAAAAATTATCTGGGAAATGCTGATTTCTCATAGATGTGAGTTAGCAGTAGGGCTTTGAAATTTATATAACTTGAAAACCTCCCTGAGTGATTACTGATCAGTTAGGTTTGGGGGAATCCACTGCTTTAATTTCTTTTCTTACAGAGTATAAAATAATTATTGATTGGGATGGTAACACAGCAAGTTGTAGCTGACTATCTACATGACTCAACTCAGTGGTTCTCCATAATGACCAAAATAATGTTGGCAAAGTCAGAACTAATTTGCTTAAGTTATGTATGGATTCATGGCTGTGTATAAAGCTAGTCTGAGGGCCGGCCGAGTGGCGCGATGGTTAAGAACTGGTTTGGGACGCCAGAGGGCCCCAGTTCGGATCCCACATATGAGGGCCAGTGACACTGCCCTCTACAGCTAAGATGCTGAACAACAGCTCAACCTGGAGCTGGGCTGCTGTGAGTCGCAGGCGAATGCATAGGCTGCAGCCACTGCTGCAGTGGGTTGCCAACCTGGAGCTGGGCTGCCGTGAGTCGCAGGCGAATGCATAGGCTGCAGCCACTGCTGCAGTGGGTTGCCATGGGCTACCATGTGTGGCCAGCAGCCAGCGTGAGTGGCCAGCAGCTGCAGTGAGCGGCCGTCCAGAAGCCGGCGACTGATCTGCCTCACCCGGGAAGAGCTCAATGATGGTGCCAACTTGGGCCAGTGAAGCAACATCCTCCACAACTAGACTGAAGAACAAAAGGACGGCAACTTGTCTGTTCCCCTTCCCCCAATTCCCCAGCGCTGTTTCCATCCCCCAATTCCCTAATTTAAAAAAAAAAAAAAAGCTAGTCTGACCCCAGAGGGTTTTCTCTGCTAAGTCTCCTCATCCTCCTCCCCGATATCCATCCCCTCATCTGAAAAAAATTACTTTTATTCCCCCATAAAAATATATTTATTGTTATTGCTAGAGTATACAAAGCAGTGTACGTGTGGTGAAAATTTTTAAACAACACGTAAAGTAAAAAGAACAAAAATTAAGAATGATTTCAAACTCTATCATGAGCACATAACTCCCATTTGGGAGGGGGGGGTCCATCCTTTCATAAAACTCTTTATGTACACGTAGAAATGCCCAGCTCTACATATTTATTTATATGACTGTTGTAAATCAGATTATTAATCAGAAACATTAACGCCCTCCCCTACCCCCACATTCATGAGAAGAGTACACTTCCCTACCCCTTAACTTTGTCATTCCCTTTGGCCAATAAGTGACAACGTGCCAGTTTCAAGCCTAGGCCTGAAGATACCTCTCATGTCTCCTCTCGACTTCTGGAGCTCCTGTCATTCCATGAGAAGAGCCTGCCCTGCCTTCCTGCTCATCCCAGGAGGAGGGTGAGACCAGTCTTCCATGCCAGCCCAGCCAAGCCACAGGTGTAGAAGATAAATAAATGCTCATTGCTCTGTGTCACTGAAAGTTTGCAATCCTTTGCTATATTGCAATAGAAAGGCAATGAAAAAAAACTTTTATAAGATAACAAATTGCATAATATTAGCCATGCATACATGAACACCATATTTTTTCAGGTTTTTGTTGTTGATTTTTGTTTGTTTGCTTGCTTGCTACACCTTTCCCACTCTCCTTACCAAACCCTCTCCCCCAACCCCCATGTAACCAGCTACCAATCTAGATTGTACCTTTCTGTACCTTTCTCCATTTTCATACCATTACACACAAATATACAAACATACTAACGTATACACAAAAGGTGATCATCATTGTTTGTTTTACAAAAATGAGATAATATTACAACAATGAAATTTAATGAATGAGCAGTAAGGGCATATACAGAGGGTGCCAAAAAAAGTATACACATTTTAAAAAAAGGAAAAAACTGTATTAATTGTAACGCTCAATATATGCCAATAACAAATTATAAATACAAGTCACGTTTGACTTCTGCCATCACAAGAGGTGCTTAAAGTGGTTACCATCAGCGTCCAGACACTGCTGATGACAGCAAACTACTGCTTGAGCCACGTTGAGCAAAGTGTCCACTCCTATCGCTGCACATGCAGTTTCAATGTCTTCACACAGTACCATGCGTCTCACACTTACCACGAATGCGTGCAATTGTTAGGTGTGTTGGAGGTTCTGTTGCATCCTCACGCCTCCATTGTCATTGTACTTCCACAACAGTCTCAAATTTCAAATATCACTTCAAAATGGTCTTGGGCTCCTCAAATGACAACCATGCACCGGCCATTTTCTCTGACTGCCCCACCTGTTGCATGGTGACGCTAGCATTCATTTGATTAAACGCCATCTTTTGAGTGAACATCATACTATACACATTGCTACTGTAATTCAATTCAACTTCGAAAAGTAATACATAGATAACATCTCTTAAAATGTGTATTCATTTTTTTGGCATCCCCCAGTATATACAGATGGCCCTCAACTTACAATGTTTCAACTTTATGATGGTGTGAAAGCAATTTACTTTCTGTAGAAACCATACTTCAAATTTTGACTTTTGATGTTTGCCTGGGCTAGTGATATGCAGTAAGATACTCTCCCATGATGCTGGGTGGCGGCCGTGAGCCACAGCTCCCAGTCAGCCACACAATCACGAGGGTCAACAACCGATATTCTGCAGTATACCATGTTGCCAGAAGAGTTTTTTTTATATTGCTTGTTGTGTTTTCACATCCCATCATGTCTACAAAACACCCATATGTGTCTCCTGCTTCTGGTGAGAAGCAGTAGGCAATGATTCTTGAGATGAAACTCAAAATAACTGCCCAACTGTAGGCTAATATAAGTGTTCTGAGCATGTTTGAGGTAGGCGAGGCTAAGCTCTGATGTTCAATAGGTTAGTAGTATTAAATGCATTTTTAACTTACAATATTTTTTACTTATAATGGGCTTATTGAGATGCAACCCTATCAAAGTCAAAGAGCATCTGTGTGTGTGTGTGTGTGTGTGTATATATATGTATATACACTTACATGAGTCATATATATGACAGAGAAATGCCAACCTCTCTCAGGGCTAGCAAAAGCCTCCCTGAGGAAGTGGTATTTAAGATGAGTCATAAGAATGTTATTATGGGGACCACAGAGTGGCTTAGTTGGTTAAGAGTGTGAGCTCTGAGCAACAAGGTCGCCGGTTCAATTCCCACATGGGTCAGTGACTGAGCTGAGCTGCCGCTGAGCTGCCAACAGGTGGCAGGATGGCTCAGCTGGTGAGAGCACATGCTCCTAACAACAAGGTTGCCGCCGGTTCGACTCCCGCAAGGGATGGTGGGCTACGCCCACCCGCAACTAAGATTGAAGGAGCAGCTGCTGACGCGCTGCCTGATGGCAACTGGACTTGGAGCTGAGCTAGCTTCCCCCTCCACAACTACAATTGAAGGACAATAACATGGCTGTTCCCCTTCTCCAATTTCCCAACACTGTTTTCCTTCCCCAATTCCCCAGTTTGAAAAAAAAATGGTATTATGGGCTAAATTTACATGTTGAAGTCCTAACCCTCAGTACCTCGGAATGAGATTGTATTTGGGGACAGGGTCTTTATTAAAGAGATAATTTAGTTAAAATGAGGTTATTGGGATGGCTCTTTATCTGATATAACTGGTATTCTTGTATAAAGAGGAAATTTGGGCACAAACACATAGTGGGACAACCATGTGAAGACGCAGGGAGAAGGTGGCCATCTACAAGCCAAGGAGAGAGGCCTCAGAAGGAACCAACCCTGTCGACACCTTGATCTCAGACTTAGCCTCCAGAACTGTGAGAAAATACATTTTAGCTGTTTAAGCCACCCAGTTTCTGGTACTTTGTTATGCCAGCCCTAGTAAACTAATATATATGAATAAGTGTTACCCATTACAGGAATATAGGGTAAAGGGTACTTATACATTGCTGGTGAGAATGTGCACTTTAACAGCCTTTTTGGAAAGCAATTTGTCAATAGATATTAAAAATTTGTTTTCAGTTTTTTCGCCACTACAACAATGCAATTAAAATATATAAATGTGTGTATGTGTATATACACACACACACACACACACACACACACAAACACACCTACATTTATCCTTGCTTACTGAATGGGGCTTTTATTTCCATGGACAAATTCCCAAGAGTAGAATTGCTGGTACCAGATCATAACAAAATGCTTTCCTTGTGGGTTCCCTAGAGTCTTATTGTTCCTGAGATTATACTACAAAATTGATGCTTTCAAAATATTTCATTTCCTAAAACTCAAGCAGCATATTAAGTATGAACATCAGTTAGTAAAATCACTGTCAACAAAATAAAAGGGAACAAAATTCTGTAACAGTGAAGATTATATTCATTTTCTATTGTTGCATAACAGATTATCACAAACTTAGTGCCTTAAAACAACTCACATTTATTATTTTAGCATTTCTGTGCATCAGGAGTCTAGGAATGGCTTATCTGAGTCCTCCACAAGGCTGCAGTCTCATCTGGGCTGTATTCTCATCTGGAGGCTCAACTGAGGGGAAACCTGCTCCTAAGCTCATTCAAGTTGTTGGTAGAATTCATTCTTTGTGGTTGTAAGGCTGAGGGCTCTGGCTTCTCACTGGCTGGAGGTTGGAGGCCACATATAGCTCCTTACCATGTAGGTTTCCCCAATATTGCCATTTATTTCATGAAGCCATCAAGAGCCTGTAAAGTGAGTCTGCTAGCAAGACAGTCTTAACAAAATCACAGTGGCATTCCATCATCTTTGTCCTAGTCTATTGGTTAGAAGCAAATCACAAGTCCTGTCTACACTCAAGGGGAAGGGATTTCATGAAGGTGTGACCACCAGGTGACAGAGATCATGAAAGCCACCTTACAACCTGTCTGCCATATAGATTTAAAACAGTCCTTGCCTAAGCGTTAAGACCTACACTCCTTTTCCTTGGTACTCTACCAATCAGATTAATCAGTGTGCCTGACTTCCCAAAACAAGTCAGTAAAGATACCTGGTTTTTTTTGGTTCCTTCCTAGATTTTCTATGGCTTGATGTTGCTTTTAATGACTTCGTTACAATTAAATTCAAATTAGAAAACATTTGTTGAATATCTTTTATGCAACAATCTTTTCTAAGGTTCTGAGAGGTCTGACCACTTTCATTTTTTGAGGCTACTATTATAGAAAAAGATTTGAAGGAGAGATCCAAAATGCTGGAGTAAGTAAATGCTGTGCTTACCTCATCCTGTGAACGCATCAAAATTCCAACTAAATTATAGAACAATCAACCTGGAGAGCCACCTGACGTCTAGCTGAACAGAAGTTTTATGACTAAGGATATAAAGAAGAAGCCATGTCAAGACTGGTAAGAGAGGCAGAGATGTGAAATGGGCTAGTCCCACACCCACGTATGGCAGTTGAAAATCAGGAAAAATATATCAGCCACAGAGGTTCCCCATGAAGGAGAGAGGGATCCCAGCTCCACACCTGGCTCCTAAGCCCAGAGTACTTGGTGCCAGGAAGAGGAGCCCCCAAAACTTCTGGCTGTGAAAAACAGTGGGGATTCTGACTGTCAGGTAGAACAGAAGGCTGCAGAGAACACAGATATCCCCTTAAAGGGCCTGCATAAGAACTCACCCTGGGGTCCGGCAAAGGGACTGTGACTAGGGGCATTGGAGATATAGGGAGAGACTGAGTTGTGTAACTTCAAGGTAAAGACTGGAGGGACAGTCCCCATTTTTCTGTGTGGGGTCCTCCTCCCATGCAGCCAGCAGGCAGGCAGGCACCATCATTCCTGTGTTGAGCCTGCCCCCACAGGCCAAATCTGAATCTGATTGGACTGCTGAGCTCCGCTGCTCCACCCTGCTGATTCACTGAGACCCTGCCTCACCCAACTTGTGTACCATAGAAGGCTTTATGGTGACTGAAACTTACAGGAGCTAACAGATGGCAGCAGAACTCAGGGTGTACTGGCTTTTTGTGGCGCTACCCCAGGCCTAGTGCTAGCTAGTGACAGAGGTCCTCAGTTCACAGCATGGCCTCTCTCACATACCTCCAGGTTAAGCACAGGCAGTGAACAACTGTGTATCACTTTATAGTTCCTACCAGGCAGCCCCCAGCCAGTTACAGGCAGTGGGTGACCTGGGCCTGCCCTGGAGTCCCTCCCAAGAGGTTCAGAACCAACATACTTGAAGGTTGGCTTCAGACCACAGTAGAGCACTGCCCACTTAGCCCCACAAGTGGCACACTCAAAGAGTGGTCTCAAAAGGCAACAGAGCCCATTGGGTTGAATCCCATTCAGTGGGGTAAGCCCCCCACACAGCAGCCCATAAGCTTATAAACATGGCCAAACCCCACAGCCAGTCAGCCTGAAGGTTAATACCATCCACTGACATGGCAACAGCAATGAAGGCTCAACTATAATAGGAAGGCACACACAATTCACATAAGGGACACTCCTGGAGTACCCACCTCAGGTGACCAGGCAGACTGGATGCCACTGAGCCTCACAGGGCACCTACTACACAAGGTCACTTGGTAACACTGGGAGATATAGCAGATCTACCAAATACATAGAAACAAACACAGAGAGGCAGCCAAAATGAGCAAATGAAGAAATACATCCCAAATGAAAGAACAGGAGAAAATTCCAGAAAAAGAACTAAACAAAATGAAGGCAAGCAACCTACCAGATACAGAGTTCAAAACAAGGGTTATAAGGTGCTCAAGGAACTTAGCGAGAACTTCAACAAAGGGAGAGCAAGCATAAAAAAGGACATAGAAACCATAAAAAAGAACCAGTCAGAAGTGAAGAATACAATCATTGAAATGAGGAATGCACTAGAGGACTAGATGAAGCAGAGGATTGAATCGGCAATTTAGAAGACAAAATAGCAGAAAATACTGAATCAAAACAGTAAAAGGAAAAAAAAAAAAGAATCCAAAAAAATGAGGATAATGTAAGAGCCCTCTTGGACAACATCAAATGTAACAACATTCACATCATAGAAGTACCAAAAGGAGAAGAGAGAAAGCAAGGGATTGAGAATCTGAATCTACTTGAAGAAATAATGACTGAAAACTTTCTTAACCTGGTGAAGGAAATAGACACACAAATCCAGAAAGTGCAGAGAGTCCCAAACAAGAGGAACCCAAACAGGCCCACACCAAAACACATCATAATTAAAATGGCAAAGGTTAAAACAAAAAGAGCATATTAAAAGCAGCAAGAGAAAGGCTGTTAGTTATCTACAAGGGAACTCCCATAAGACTGTCAGCTGAATTCTCAACAGAAATTTTGCAGGCAAGAAGAGATTGGCACAAAATATTCAAAACAAGGACCTACAACCAACGGTATTATACCCAGCAAGGCTATCATTTAAAATCAAAGGTCAGATAAAGAGCTTCTCAGACAAGAAAAAGCTAAAGGAGTGCATCACCACCAAACCAGTATTACAAGGAATGTTAAAGGAACTTCTTCAAGATGGAAAAAAAAAAAAATCAAGGGCCGGCCGAGTGGCTCACTTGGTTGAGTTAGCTTAAGAATGCAAGCTCTGAGCAACAGGGCCACTGGTTCGATCCCACATGGGCCAGTAATGCTGCGCCTGAGCTGAGCTGCTGCTGAGCTGCCAACAGGTGGCAGGATGGCTCAGCTGGTGAGAGCACGTGCTCCTAACAACAAGATTGCCTGTTTGATGGTGGGCTATGCTCACCGGCAACTATGACTGAACTCGGCACCTTGAGCTGAGCTGCCACCTGGATGGCTCAGTGGATAGAGTGTGCTCTTTTAACAACATGGCTGCTGCTTCGACTCCCTCATGGGATGGCTACACCCACTCGCAACTAAAACTGAACACAGCACCTTGAGCTTAGAGGCCGCGAGCTGCCGACGGGCAGCCAGATGGTGACTGGCGCCCTCCACAACTAAGATTGAAGAGCAACAATTTGGCTGGTACCCCTCTCCAATTTCCCATCACTGTTTCCTTCCCCCAATTCCCCAATTAAAAAAAAATCAAAAATGTGAATAATAAAATGGCAATACCCACACATCTATCAACAATTAATTTCAATGTAAGTGGATTAAGTGCTCTAATCAAAGACATAGGGTGGCTGAATAGATAAGAAAACAAAACCCTTTCATATTCTGCCTATAAGAGACTCACTTCATATTGAAAGACACACACAGACTAAAAGCAAATGCATGGAAAAAATTGTTCAATGAAAATGAACACAACCAAACACAAAAAGCTTCAGTAGCAATACTTATACCAGACAAAATAGACTTTAAAACATAGGCTATAACAAGAGACAAAGAAGGACCCAGTAATCCCACTTCCTGGTATTTATCCGAAGAAACCCAAAACACTACTTTGAGGGGATCTGTGCATCTGTATGTTCCTTGCAGCATTATTTACAATGGCCAAGATGTGGAGGCAGCCTGGGTGTCTGTCGATGGATGAATGGATAAAAAGGAGGTGGTACATGTATGCAGTGGAATATTGCTCAGCAAGGGAAGGAAATGGGTTCTTGCCATCTGTGACAGCATAGATGGACCTAGAGGGAATTGTGCTGAGTGGAGTATGTCAGACAGTGAAAGGCAGATGCAATGTGATATCGCTTATATGTGGAATCTAAAGAACAAAATAAACAACAAAACAGAAACATAGATGCACAGAACATTTTGATGATTGCAGATGGAAGGGGGGGTTGAGGGGATGGGTGAAAAAGGGGCAGGGACTAAGAAGTACAAATTGGGTGTTACAAAGTAGTCATGAGGATGTAGGGTACAGCATAAGGATTATACTCAATAATATTATAATAACTATTTATAGTGTCAGGTAGATACTAAATTTCTCGGGTTGATAGATGGGAGGGGGTTACAGAGCAGTGTGAAAAAGGTGAAGGAATTAAGAAGTACAAATTGGTAATTACAAAATAATCATGGGGTGTAACATAAAGCATAGAGAATATAGTCAATAATGTGGTAATAATTATGTATAGTGCCAGGTGGGTACTAGACTAGTCAGGGGGATCACTTTTGAAATTATACAAATGTCTAACCATAAGCTGTACACCTGAAATTAACATAAAATAATATTGAATGTCAATTGTAACTGGAAAATTATAAAGTGGTGGGGAGACGTGAAGGGCAACAAGCAGTCCAAATTTCCAGGTATAGAACAAATAAGTCATGGGAATGTAACGTACAGCATAGGGAATATAGTCAATAATATTGTGATAGTGTGGTACAGTGTCAGGTGGTTACTGGACTTATCATGGTGATCACTTCTTTAGGTATGAATAATAAATGTTGAATAACTATTGCGTACACCAAAACTAATATAATTTTGTATGCTAACTATATTTTTAATAAAAACCCCTAAAAATGATTTGAAGGAATAATGATAATGGTTACAACGTTGTTGCATATTTTAAATGGGAATTTTAGAACTAAAAAATACAACACCTGACAAAAAAAATTCACTGAATGGACTTAATAGCAGAACAAAGTTAAGAGCAAGAAAAGTCAGTTAATTTCAAGTTAGATCAATAGAAATGATCCAATCTGAAAAATAAAAAGATAAAAATTTGAAAAGATTAACAGAGCCTTAGGAATCTAAGGGACATTATCAAAAGAACTGACATACAGGAAATTGGAATCCCAAAAAGAGAGAATAGAAAGAATGGGTCAAAAAAATTTGTGAGATGATGGCAACAAAATTTCCCATATATGGTGAAATACATAAATTTACATATCCAAGAGCTTAGCAAACCCCAATCAAGATAAATAAAAAGAAAACCACCTCTAGACATATTATAGTTAAACTATTTGTGATGGACAGTTTCTGACATGACTTCCAGTACCCCCAAACTCCTGGTACTCATGTCCTTGTGTGATCCCCTCCCCTTGAGTTCAGCTGACTCTTGTGACTTATTTCTGAGGAATAGAATACACAAAAGTTATGAACTGTAACTTCCATGATTAGACGACCAAAACTGTGACTTTTCTCCAGGCAGTTCTCCAGTTCTCATTCTCTCTCTCTCTCTCTCTCTCTCTCTCTCTCTCTCTCTCTCTCTCTCTCTCTCTCTCTCCTCCCTTCCTCCCTCCCTGATTCTGAATTCTTGACCCACAGCAACTGTAAGATAATGTGTGTTTTAGCTGCTAAATTTTAAAATAATTATTTACACAGAAATAGATAACTAGCACACTGCTGAAGCCAAAAATAATTGTGAAAGCAGCCAGAAGAAAACAATACTTTATATACAAAGAGGAAAAATTACTCAATAACTTTGGACTCTTCATCAAAAGCTATGGGAGAAATATTTTTCAAGTGCTTAAAGAATGAAACTGTCAATTCAGCATGCTGTATCAGCAAAAATATCCTATAAGAATGAAAGAAAACTAAAAAAGTTTTCATGTAAAGTAGATTTCATATCCACCAGAACTGCACTACAAAAAATGCTAAAGGGAGTTTAATCAGACTAAAGGGAAATGATACCAAAGGGAAGCCCAGGTCCTCAGGAATGAATTAAGATCAGGATAGTTACCATCATTAGATATTCACCATATCTAATAAATATATACAACAATGTATTTAAAATAAACATGATTTTTAAAGCAAAAATTCTAGCATTATTTTTGGTGTTTATAATATATGTAGATGTAATACATATCAAAGTAGAGCATAAAGGATAGCAGATAGAGAGTTAAATGAACCTATACAAATGGAGATTTATACATTGTATGTAACATGATACATTAAATCCAAATCAACTGTGAAAAGTTAATGATGCATATTGTAACCTCTGAAGTGAACAACTAGAAATTAATGCAACAATGTATATCTAAATAGCCAATTGTTGTTGTTATGTGCCCTTGAGTCTTTCAACTTTAAACTGTCTTTTTCGCTCCTGTTTTTCATTTGACAAATATCTTTTGAGCACCTTTCTGCCAGGCTCTGTGCTATGAATTGGAAATATGGAAAGAAACAAAATAGACATAGTCCCTGCCCTTAAGAAGCAGTCCAAGTGGGTAAATAAACATTTTAAAAACACTCAAATAATTATTTAATAACCGTCATAACAAGTGTTAAGTATAAGTTATCATGAAAGCCAGGCTGCAGATGTTTACAGCAAAGGTGCCAACCCTCAATCATTGGGAACACTCAATTATCTTGGAGAACCAAAAAGAAAGCTCAATGAGTGGTAATAAACCTCATTTCCCATGCTGTCATCAGTTTTCTGCATTGGGATGAATTTATTACTAGAAATTTCCATGTCTTAGAAATCGGTGACTATACACCACTCTGTTCCTGTCTGAACCGGAAAGCCTTTATGCTACAGCATATGCTTCTCACTTGGAATCCAGGAGCTCTGGGTCCATGGATATAAATGTTGGCCATTTCCTACATGTTTTTAGTGTGCAATAAACCTATGGTACTTCTTAAGGAAGAAATACAATGGCACACGTGCATCAGTCAGGGTTCAATTCAAAAGAGAGTTTTTTGAAACTATGCAAATCATTTCAATAGAGTTTAACCTAATTTTTAGTTGTTTATATGGAACTGAAAAGGCAAACATGAAAATTAAGGTTTCACAAAGATAGTAACTGCGTAAAGCAAGTACTATTCTAAGGGCTGAGCGGAAAAAAGGAGGACGCTGAGATTATTAAAATGTAGAGGCTTACTCTTCAGTAAATGGTGCTGGGAAATTGGAAAATCTCATGCAAAAGAATGAAGCTAGACTGCTATCTGTCACCATACACCAAAATTAATTCAAAATGAAATCAAAGACCTAAAAATAAGACCTGAAACAATAAATTGTACAGAAAAAAAGCATAGGTACTAAACAAATGGACTTTGGGTTCAAAGAAGATTTTATGAATTTGACCTCAAAGGCAAGGGAAGTAAAAGCAAAAATCAATGATGGGATTATATCAAATTAAATAGCTTCTGCATAACAAAAGAAACCATCAACAAAACAAAGAGGCAACCAATTGAATGGGAGAAGGTATTTACAAACAACACCTCCCATAAGGGGCTAATATCCAAAATATATAAAGAACTCATACAACTCAACAAAAAACAAACAAATAATCCAATTACAAAATGGGCAGAGGATCTGAACAGAGAATTGTCTAATTCTCCCAAGAAGACATACAAACAGCCAACAGATATAGGAACAAATGCTCAACTTCACTTGCTATTAGGGAAATGCAAATCAAAACCACAGTGAGCTGCCTGCCACCTCACACCTATTAGAATGGCTATTATCAACAAGACAAGTGATAACAAGTGTTAGAAAGGCTGTGGAGAAAAAGAAACACTTGTACACTACTGGTGGGAATGTAAATTGGTACAGCCACTATGGAAAACAGTTCCTCAAAAAATTAAGAATAGAACTACCATACGACCCAGCAATCCCTCTTCTGAGTATCTACCCAAAAAATCTGAAAATATGTATCCGTAAAGATATATGTACTCCTCTGTTCATCGCAGCATTGTTCATGGTGGCCAAGACATAGAAACAACCAAAGTGTCCTTCGATAGATGATTGGATAAAGAAAATGGACATATACACAATGGGATATTACTTGGCCATAAGAAAAGATGAAATAGTGCCATTTGTGACAACATGGATGGATCTTGAGATTATCATGCTAAACAAAATAAGCCAGACACAAAAAGTCAAGAACCATATGATTTTACTCATATGTAAGATATAAAACTGAAAGTGAAAAAAGAACAAGACAAACGAACAAAGAAACAAAAATTTGTAGACACAGGCAACAGTTTAGAGGTTACCAGAGGGTGTGGGGGTGAGAGGGTTGGTAGAAGAGGGAAAAGAAATATGTGGTGATGGCAGGAGAACTGACTCTGGGTGGTGAACACTCAATGCAATATACAAATGTGTATCATAGAAATGCACACTTGAAACCTATATGATTTTACTAACCAGTGTCACCCCAAATAAATTTAATAAATAACTTTTTTTAAATGTAGAGGCTTTAATGTATGGCTATATGGAGCTGGAACGTAGACCTTTGAGGAAAGACACTTGGTCAGCTGTCCTTATGTCTCTGGGTTTGCAGTAAGGCTGTCACTGGTAATATGGGAAAACTGCAAACAGAAATCAAATGGTGCTATAGCAATTGCCTGTCACTGTCAAGGCGAAGAATCATTGCTGTGTTGACAATGACAGTAAACAGGAAGGAGCAAGTCTCTCTTTCCTCCTGTCTTCTAGTTTCCCTGTAGCGTCCCCCTATTGTCCAAGCCTAACTTGGGGCAGCAGGCAAAACAAAAACTCATTTGCAGAGTCCAGCAACACAAAGCAGAGAATAAAATGGTGGATTTGGGGCAGAAACTAGTTAATAACTGTCACAATGTGACAGAGCAAATCAAATAGCAGAACTAAAGATAGTGAGAATTTGAGAAGCTGTGAGTAGACCAACCAGCTCACTGCAGGGGGGAAACGGGAAGGATGAAGTCGGTGACTTTACCGTATTTGCTGGCGTATAAGACGACTCGGCGTATAAGACGACCCCCTAACATTTCCACTCAAAATACAGTTTGTTATATGGTCGGCTGTGTGCGATTTTGCGAGTGTGGTAAAATCGCATAACAGCAAAATCGCATAACAGCCGAGCATACACCCAGCAGCGCTGCCTGATGCCTGAACGGTATGTGGAATGAAGTGGGCGGGCATCGGGAGGCCACTATGGCACGGGGCAAGCACTATGGGCAGTCTGTCTGAAGTGTACCCGGCGTATAAGACGACCCCCCACTTGGAGGCATATATTTCAGGGCCAAAAAATCGTCTTATACGCCGGCAAATACGGTACATAGAGTGGCCTGTCTTTCCCACCAGTTCTTTACCACTTAGGAACGGGGAGCAGGAACTGCTAAAATTTGGTTCAAAATACCTTTTAAAAAGGTGTCCCTTACTCATGAACAGTACACTTGTTGTTGTTTTTTTCTTTAATTAGAACCATCTCAAATATGCCATAATGCCTGCCCTCACCCCAGTTTCTTCTCATTGTCTGGACTTTCTCTCATAGACATCTTCCCATTTATCTGGTACTTAGACATCCAGAAACTTCAACTCAAGAACACCTGTGAGCCTGATGAAAAGCCTAATGTCAATGCAGCAAGAGCCTGAAGCTAGTTTGAAATAGATGTCATTGAAGTCATGTACCGGTGCTTTATCTCTAGCCAGACAGAGAATATTTAAATTAATATTACACTTAATAATTACTTAGCTGGTTTCCCTTGGCAACCATGCAGGAGTAGCTGAACAGAAAGGAAGAGAGAAAAAAATTACATCGTTTTGGCAGCTTCAAGAAGTTACCATGGAGAAGAGATGTGCAAGCAGGAAAGAAGACAACATCAGCAGCAGCAGAACCAGTGTGGAAGCACTCGGCTCTACAAACCACACAATTCCAAAAGCATAAGTGAGGGAGAGGCTGCCCGACTGAGAATTAAGACAGTGCAGCAGCCTGGCAGAATTCAGGAAAAAGAGTGGTTAAGTTTACCTGCCTCATCCCCCTGAGGCATGTCATTTTTATCACAGACCAGAACAATTATGTGTCTGTCTGTTTACCACTGCAGGCTCAGTGCCTGGAACAAGACAGACATTGAATCAATGAACCACGGATAACCATATTGATGCCCGATCACAAAAACAGCAAATGCAGAGATGTAGCAATTGCATTTTGAAAAGTCACTATTATGATAAGGCACTATGTGAGGGCTATAGAAAGTAGGACCAGAGAGAGTTGTTTACTTCAAGAACAAAAATGTACAGACGCAGACCACTACCCTGATTTTCAATGGCCAAAAAGTGAGAATTTGGTTCAACACATTTACTTAAGGAAGAGCTATGTTTCTCCCTCTCAACTAACCTGTTTGGCAGCTTTGGTTTTGTTGGTATTGAAAGACTTTTCTGTTGGGATGGATATAATGGAAGAGAAAGATACATAATAAACAGTTATATGATTATCTCACAAGTAGGGAGGGCAGAACAGATGCTTTAAGAACAACCTGGAGGGCTAGCCGAGTGGCTCAGTTGGTTAAGAGCTCGCTCACCAGTGCAAGCTCTGAGCAACAGGGTCGCTGATTCGATTCCCGGCCCGAGCTGAACTGCCGCTGAACTGCCGCTGAGCTGCCAACAGGTGGCAGGATGGCTCAGCTAAATACATTAAATAAATAAATAAGTAAGTAAGTAAGTAAGCAAGTAAGTAAGTAAATAAATATTAACCCCCAAAAAAGAACAACCTGGAAAGCTATCTCCTATTTGGTGTAACCAGAGGATGCTAAAAGTTTAAGGGTCTTTTGGAAAATTGGAAAAGGTATGGTTCTTTTATCATGAAAGGCTGTATAGTCTTTAGACTTTTACTTTTTAAGTTTAAAGTTAAGCTCTTTAAGAGAAGCACTTTTCAAATTATCACTCACATCAAGAGCAACTATAAAGCTAGGTAAAATATCTCGCCAAAAGTCAGTTATTTGAACATACTGAAGAGCAACCAAGGCAGCCAGGCCAGGGAAGACACAGTCCTAGAGAAAAAGAAAATAAACTGGAGGAAACCAGCTAAGTTCTTGGTGAAAAAAACCACTAAGGGATGTTCTTTACTAAATTAAATGAGCCCAGAAAGAACTAGTGGAAGCAAATATATTAATAAACATTTTTGTAACTCTGAACAGATATTGACTATTAAGAAGAAAAGAGGGGGAGGGAAGGAAGAAGGGACAATAATAATAAATCACTAGTCTGAGAAGGTTTAAAAGCAAGGTAAAACCAACATGAACACAGGAACAGGGTAGTTCAAAGGTAAAGCAGTCTAATTTCTATTTTTTCCTTATGCTTTTTGTCATTTTGAAATTTTCTGTTCTTGTATGTGCATTGTTTTTTTAATCAGGATAAACAATACATGCTGAATTTTAAAATTTTTAATTTCTGTTAATGGTAAGATTCTACTATGTAAAATGATATGGTCCAAATGTAATATTTTCTATAGATCCATGACTATAGATAATAAAAGCTAATGTCCAAAAAATTGGTAAGCTTGTCAAGATTGCATGCTGAGTGGAGGATGAGCTAAAAGAGAATTCAGACATCTTCCCTTCCAGCTTCATAATAAAAAAACACATTAGTTCTTATTTACATGTGTCACCAAAATCTTACTTACATTGCAAACCATGAACCAAGATACTGATTATTTTTAAGCAGCTTTTTAACCCCCTCCCTTACGCCTTCCCTCATCCCCACCCCACCCCTCAATGAAGAGAATTCGGGAAGAATGCCAATTGACAGTTTAACCTTTTAGATTTTCTCTATGGTCTGTGAAGCCAGCTAACAATATATCCTAAGAAGGCTGCTGCTCCTCTAAGTGGTATTAATTTTTATGAGTTCCATGAAATGATCAGAGAATCTTCTATCCCTAACTAGACTCTAAACTTGGAAATAATGTTTTTCTCAAACAATACAGAAAAGAGCACTTGGCTTAAGGAAACATGTAATCTCAAATAAGTAAATACGTGTTATACTCTGAAGAATACCCGAGGAGGAGGAAGATGGTTGTCTCATAAGATGCCCCCTGGCATCTTACTGTTTTCCTCCCTGTCCTGTTCCTTTATTTTGTTGAATTGCCTGTTTTTCATTGTCCTCATTACCCCTTCTGGTAATATTGAATTCCACAAAGAATTATCTAATAGTTTCTTTTGAATTTTTATAAGCATTTGTGTTTTCATTTCCCTGTTAGTATCAAAATGCAACAATCATGTCTCTTATATTCCTAAATGAGACCTTTATACTTTTTTACAAGTTTAAAATTTTTCTGTATTTTATGATGAACCCAAGTAAGGGATAATCAGATATATAGTTTTTGTATTTAAAGAGTCTGTTCTTAACCATTGCAATATAGTTCTTAACTACTATATAACCAGCATTATTTTTACTTACATAGATTTTATTGAATTAAATAGTAGACTTTATTTCTTATGTTTTATATCTTCCCCATCTTGAGATTTTATTCTGGTTCAAAACTCATTGGCTATAATACTTCCTTGAATAATTTTGGTTCCACAAAGGATACCTGTGGTAGAGAAAGTTGTTCCTTGATAGCTATTCACCCCTTCTTTCTGGAGTAATAAGACATCAACATTTTAGCTGGGTACATGGCTTCCCAGAAGAAATCACTTATCCAGCCTTTTTTATAGCTGGGTGTGGCCACGTGACATCCTGATAAATGGGATACGAGTGGAAGTAATGTATTCCATTTCCAGAACTTGCATTAAAGAAAAATGGTCGTCCTTCTATTTCTTTGTATTTCTTTCTACTGATCTAAATGCATGTGATAATAGAAGCTGGAGAAGCCATCTTGAACCACAAGATAGAAGTTTGGTGGTGATACAAGCTGAAGTGCCCAGTGGTGAGTGATGGCAGATATGGTCCTGGATGTAGCTGCCTGGGGCGACTTGCTCCAATCTTACTAGCTTGGTTGTCTAGCATTCCTAGAGATGTTGTGAACCACCTGACATATTTTCAATACATTCGTTTTCTTCTTAGAACTGTCAGTTTCTGAAATTTGCAACTGAGGGCAATGAGACAAATATAGGAAAGACGTGGTTGCAGGCAATAGACCCTCAGGGAAATGGAGAAAGAATGGATATATGCATAGTTATATGGTCTGATTGGAGCTGAAGGGACCTGGTGGTCCATGGAACATAGTCTCCAAAGAGCTAATTACATTACCACCTGAGGCTACTGATCTGGAATAAACTACTTGTATTGGCAACTCTATGGCCTTGCCATAGACCACTCTGAAGGTTATGAGGAATTCCAGGACTATAGCATGGGGTAGCTTTTTTAATGGCCCTAAAAAGCTTAAAGTAAGACAATGACTGCTCATATTCCTAAAATTTTGACTTATGTCACACTCTTAAACCCATGGACTTTCTAATATTTTGCTAACATATCTACTTTCCTGAAACCACAGGATTGAGATAGATGGAAAATAAATGCAAAGTTTGACCCCGATACTTACTGAATTATAGAGCCATTAGACTTACTGCCTTGCTATCTGTCTGGTATGCAAGAAAGGGCACTGATCAAGAAAGACCAGGACCCTATAATTGGGATTGGAGTATATAAAAAGATTGCGAAAACCTTCAATCCCCATTCCCATCAAGTCTCATATTAGATGAAATGTTTTTGTTTTGTTTTGTCTTTTGTTTTGCTTTGTTTTGTTTTGTTTTCTAACACCAAGCAATTCTTCAATTCTTAGCGGAGACTGACTGGGTGTCCCACAAATTTAACTCAATTCTGACCCTGTCTATCTGGAGATAGCATCATATCCCACAGGTTAAGGACTCAGTCCCACAAACTGCCCCCACTTCAATGCAATCAAAAGTCCAGGTTTTTACCTGTGCTTCTGACCAACCAGCTCTAGATCAAAGGTTCCCATGGCCCCCTCCTTGCGTTTGATTAATTTACTAGAGCAGATCACAGAAGTCAGAGATTATGTGAACCCCCAAACAGAATATATCTGCCAAGAAGGGCTCCTCATGGTTAACTGGGTCCAAATTCATAGTCAGAGTCAAGCAGCAATTGTTTACAGAGGCCTTTTACCCACACTGCATTTCTCAGAAAAGCTGCCAACTGAGCTGCCAAGCCTCTTGCACTGTGTTCTTGCTGGTTGACCCAAACCTTATAAAGGAGTTCCTGGAATCGCAGTTTGACCAATGAGTTGAGAGACCTGCCCCATCCAATCAGAGCTGCATAGCTATATCCTTATTTGCATCTTTACTGACCAATCAGAGTGGCTCCATAATGACCAATCAGACCTCAAGAAGCTGAAGAATCAGGACAGTGCTATTTGGACCAAACTGTGCAAATTTGGATTCCTCATTTGCATAAAAATGGAACAATCAGGGACCAGGGAGGGCACTTTATATGAGTAAACCTCCCCTTTGTCTCAGGGGAGCATACTTTTGGTTTCATCTGAAGCTGTGTTTCCTGGGTTTGCAAACTGTTCATCTGAATAAAGTTTCTCTTCTTTTCACAACACAGATAAACTATACATAACTTGGGTCTGAATGTGGCAGAGATCCTTTGCAGAATTTCCTTTGCTATTTGAAATGCAAATTTATTCTATCTATAAAGGCAGATTCAATTTTCAGTACAAAAACAGAATTATTTTCTAGGTGCAAACTTACCTTCTCTTTGATGTCCTACTGTGATACCCTATTAACCACGAAAATATCTCAAAACCCGGAAGCAGTCAGCAAAGCTTCAGGTTTTCGAAAGAATGCTTTTCAAAGCCTGGCTCATTCTTCCAAAAAAACAAACAAACAAACAAACAAACAAACAAAAAACAATAACAACAAACGCCTTACTTAACTCTCTGGGTTATAAAACGTTTTTGTGGAAAGCCCTGCAAAAGAGTTTTAATCAAGTCAGAAGCTTGTTAAACCTTTTATTTTTCCCCTTTAGTCTTACTGTACAGTGCATTAAAATGCATAAGAACAGGCAACAGGTGAAGCTTTGTTCTCAAACAACCCCCTGGATGCCTGCAGATTTGATACTTAAAATTACCATAAGTTCAAGGTTGGGAAGACTTTTTTTCTTTCTTCAAAGCCCTTCCATATCAGCCTCTTACCAATATGTCTTGAGATAATATGATGACAAATGCAATGGAAACTAAGAAAGGGGGAATTAATGAACATTTCAAAAACAATTTCTCTTTTTAAGGATCCTAAATTATTTTTATAAAATATTATTTTAAGACAAATTATTAGGACCTCATAAATATTTGACATTGGACAAAAAGTTACTCTTCAAAAAATTTCGGACAACTTCAGAAAATCCTATCTGACCTCATTTGAAATGTAATTTTGTTTAACGTCCAAAATCTACCAAGATTTTAAAATAAATTTATTTATATAATAGTGACTATAGAAAGGTGCTATACTTCAGGGGAGTTTGTACAAACATGGAATATGACCCAATGTCTTTGTTGCCATGTAATATCAAGAAATTATTTTCCACAATTATAATTTTGTGGTTTGTAATACTCCCTTGGAAGTTTCGCCTGGCTTCTTATACACAAATTAAAATTTATTATTGCTAAAAGTTTATAAATTGCTAAGTCCAGTGGTCAATTCCCTGTCTTCACCTTGTTTAGCCACCCAGCACCATTTGATGCAGTTGATCACTCCTGCCTCATGTCTCTCTGGGCTTCCAGGTCACCCCACTCTCCTGGTTTCCTTCTCCCCACCAGTTTCCCTTTCTAAAATGTAAACTCCACAAGAACGAAGATATTTACTAAGAATCATACCTGGCATGTAGGAAGCACTCAATAAATATTTGTTATTAAATGAACAACATATAGTACAATCCTTATTTGTTATAGAAGAGCTTTGTGCATGGAATTTAAACAATGAGTATTTGAATTGTTCAGTAAATTGTGTAGAGCCCAAGGTGATCAGCTTAACCTCCCTCCTCAATGTTTAATATGGTAAGAAGATAAAAACTTTCCTCCAACTGTTATTTGATTGCTTATTATTCATACAAATTTTATTCCCCTTAGTTGTTCATTATTCAGAAAAAGGAATGGTATTACTCTCAAAGAAGGGGCAGTGAGAGTTTGCAGATCAAGAATA
Organism: Hipposideros armiger; assembly: GCF_001890085.2. Taxonomy (NCBI): domain Eukaryota; kingdom Metazoa; phylum Chordata; class Mammalia; order Chiroptera; family Hipposideridae; genus Hipposideros; species Hipposideros armiger. Next base: position 7,164,750 of record NW_017731372.1, on the reverse strand, counting down.
AATCACAATTAAGCAGGATGCTCAAAGACTGTATGCTATAAGTAAGCTGATTTAGTAGTATCTAAAATAGAAATGAATTTTGCAGTAACTCAGTAAGTATAACATAACCTCTTTAAGTTCCAACTACAAATAAACTACTTATAAGTCCATAGATAGTGGCTTTCTGAGAATTGGAAATAATTTTTGCTGGTAAGTAGTAAGACAGTAATTCACATTAGGATGTAAATGAAATAAAAATAGCTTTTCTCAAACTTAAAGTTTGCCATATTTTTTTCTTGGTAGTGATAGGGTAAACTAAGTATTTTCTATTATTTAAAATAGTTTTTGTTTTTGTTTTTAGCTGAGTCATCCTGCCAGCTGTTGGCAGCTCAGTGGCAGCTCAGCTCAGGCCGGCACTTGAACTGCTGTTGCTCAGAGCTCGCACTCTTGAGCGAGCACTTAACCAACTAAGCCATTTGGCCGGCCCTTTAAAATAGTTTTTGGGTGTTTTTTTTAAAGATTTTATTGGGGAATTGAGGAAGGGGAACAGTGTTGGGGAATTGGGGAAGGGGAATGGCCAAGTTGTTGTCCTTCAACCTTAGTTGTGGAGGGCACAGCTAGCTCAGCTCCGAGTCCAGTCGCCATCCAGCTGCCCTTCAGCAGCTCGAGGCTGCTCAGCTCAAGGTGCCCTGTTCAATCTTAGTTGCAGGTGGGCATAGCCCACATCCCATGCGGGAATCAAACCAGAAACCTTGTTGCTAAGAGCACAAGCTCTAACCACTCCGCCATCCAGTCAGGAGTGGAACCGGCAACCTTGTTGTTAGGAGCACGTGGTCTCACCAGCTGAGCCATCCTGCCACCTGTTGGCAGCTCAGCTCTGGTGCAGCTCACTGGCCCATGTGGGACTCGAACCAGCAACCCTGTTGCTCAGAACTCACACTCTTAACCAGCTGAGCCACCCAGCCCTAAAATAGTTTTTTGGTTTTTTTTCCTTTAAAGATTCCATTGGGGAATTGGAGGAGGGGAACAGACAACCTGCCATCCTCTTTGTTCCTCAATCCAGCTGTGGAGGATGCCGCCCCACTGGCCCATGTTGGCACCATCACTGTGCTGTTCCCGGGTGAGGCAGTCGCCTCCTGGCCACTGGATGGCCCCGCACGGCAGCCCATGGCAGCTCACGAAAGCACACGCCTGCTGCCGGCCAGCCCGTTGCAGCCTACACCAGCACTGGCAACTCACAGCAGCCCAGCTCCAGGCCGAGCTGTTGTTCACCATCTTAGCTGTAGAGGGTGCTGCATCACAGGCCCTCATATGGGACCCGAACCGGGCCCTGCTGCTCAGAGCTGGCATCCCAAGCCAACGCTTAACCAACATGCCACTCAGCTGGCCCCCTAAAATAGTTTTGAAGCTAATTTTTGCGATGCTTTCAAAGAAAATCTACAGATACAGGTTGCATGATTGAGCCTAATACTACAATGAGAAGGATGCAAATGAGACAATACTCCAACTCTCTAAAAATTAGAAATCTATGTCAGGCCCAGGATAGGCCTGGGAAGTCTGTCCTGTCCTGATATGAGGGCATGTTAGAGTAAAAGGATCATTGTGGGGCTCCATTTCTGCCTGCAATTTAATGGGATTTCAAAAAATATCATCAAGAATTTGTGTAGTTAGCAATAAAACTTAGTAGGAAAGGTTAACAGATTCAGGATTATTCCCTCTGCAGAAGAGGAAATGTCTCATCTTTAATTGTAGCTTAGATTCCTTCGTATAGCATTTTACAATTTACATTTGCTTCTATATACATTATCTCATTTTGACCATGACTAAGCTGTTCACCAAACATTTTAGACATGAAAATAATTTTTTCCCTTTTAAATGAGATTTAACCACATTTTTGTTTAATGATTTTATAAGTATAAACTTCAGATATGTCAAATTATATGAATTCAAATTATTATGGAATAAAGACTGTTAACTTTTTATTACACAGCACAGATGGTCCTCAGTTTTAGGTATGACTGAAGTTAAGGGAAATGACACAGCTGGCGGGCTGGCTGTGCCTTGGTGAGGTGCAGTCTGTCCCCGGGAATGCCCACAATTCAATTTTGTTGTATATCGAGTTGGTCCAACTCTCAGGTCCTTCCCCATACTAAACAAACACTCAACAAGGCTGAAGGAGTATTCTCCCTTTGTAATTAACAAAATTACTTCCTGTTTATGAATATTCAAGGACTTTGTGATGCAATAGAAGGAGACAGCTAAACACATAATTTCATTGAAGGATTGTGGTTATTATCATTGAGTCTGCACAATCTACTCAGGAGAGTAAGCCCATAGTTTCCCTGGGGTAGAATCAGAGGTGATTCTATGAGAGAGCTGTGCCTTTTAAAAAATCATTTTAATACCAGAGAACATGAATAATACCAGAATTGGGGTATTTGATTCAAATAATAACTAAAATACTAGTGTTTTCTTTTTTAACGCTTTTTAATTCATAAAATAAAAAATGTAAGACTAAGTATTTAATACATTTTTTAAATTATACATTAAGTAAAATGGAAAATTATAAAAATTTAAACATTAAATATAAATCATCAGTCTAATATCAGTTGTTGGCAGATAAAATGAATAAAGTATTACAAACAAACATAGCTAAACACTACATGAAATAAAGAAAATGTAATTAATCATGACAAATGGAAGATAAAATATGAAATGACCTTTTTTATAAAAAAGATAAAGGTGTTTCTTTAAGTGTGTCCATTGGTCATCATTAGGTAGTGAAACTATTTTTCTTTTTTAAAGATTTTATTGGGGAACAGCATTGGGGACTCGGGGAAGGGGAACAGACAAGTTGTTGTCCTTTTGTTCTTCAGTCTAGTTGTGGAGGATGTCGTTTCACTGGCCCATGTTGGTATTATCATTGTGCTCTTCCCGGCTGAGGCAGATCAGTCGCAGGCCACTGGATGGCCGCTCATGGCGGCTCTTGGCAGCTCACGCTGGCTTAGGCAGCTACATATGTTTTTATGTGTGCATGTTAGAAAGAAGATGCATACATACTACTATGGTTTGAATGTTTGTGTCCCACCCAAAGCCATACATTGAAATCCCACCCCTCAAAGGTGATGGTATTAGTTGGTGGGCTGTTGGGAGGTGCTTAAATCAAGAGGGTGGAACTTTCATGAATGAGATCAGTCCCTTACAAAAGAGGCTCCAAAGAGATCCCTAGCCCCTTACACCATGTGAAGTTATAAGGAAAAGTCTGCAGTGTGAAAGGGAGCCCTCACCCAACCATGCTAGCACCCTGATCTTGGACTTCCAGCCTCCAGAATTATGAGTGATAAACTTCTGCTGTTAATTAGCCATGCAGCCTATGATAATTTGTTATAGCAGCCCAAGCAGACTAAGACACACACACACACACACACACACACACACACACACACACACACAAATATACATGAATGCCGTATTAACTATTTGCACATTGACTTTTTCACTTAAAATATTAAGATTGTTCCATATTGGCATAAGTAGATACGCTTCATTCTTTTTTGAAAAGGTCATATTGTGTGTGTGTGTCAGTTTAAAAGCTAAAAACTAATAACAGCATTAACAGTTAAAAAACAAAGATGGCAAATATTTCATTTTAGTACAGGAAAAATTCTTGGAAACTTAAATTTAGAATTCAGAAAATTTTATTCAATTCAGCAAATAGTTATTAAGCATCAACTATGTATAGGGACCCAGATAACCTTTATTTTCTTTTTTCCTTAGCAGCTTTAAATATCTACCTAATAATAGGGGGAAAGTAGCATTTGGTACTTCAGCTTTTGAAATGTTACATATATACATACTTGCTTATAACTCTATAATTACCAGTACTTTGCTTCAAGACACTAAGTGTAGCTCCTTGTTTTATTTGCTGTTCTTATCCCTATGAGTATATTTCTGGAGTGGGTTCACATTGGTTGTTCCCATTTCTTTAATTCTTCACTTTTCAATCCACTGTAATTTGGCTCTTCATCCCATCATCCCATCATAAAACGGCTCTTACCAAGATCATTCCATGACCTGTTACGTACCGAAGCAGTGTACACACTGAAGCCTTATCTTACTGGACTTCTCTGCGGCTCTGGTGATCCTGTTTCTGTTTGGATCTCTCTATATTTTTGGTTTCAGTAAGTTACTCATACATCCTCCTAGTGGTCTTCATATCCTTCTGGGTTTTTTTTTCTTAGTCTCTGTTATGGATTTCTTTTCCTCTTTGTGGCCTTTCATGTTGGCGTTCCTCTGTTTTCATTCTCAGCTCATCATACTTTCCATTTTACATGCTCTTCCTGTATGACTAGTTAGGTCTCATGACCTTAGTTAGCGATAATCAACTGGTAACAAATCCCTTTCTCCAATCCTGATCTTATATATCCACTGCATGCTGGCTATCTCTTCATGGAGAATCCAATACCTAGAAATGAATTCATCCTCCTTTCCTTCAAATTGGTAAGTCTACAGTATTTACCACTTCAGTTGTTGACACGATCATCCACCCAGACACCCAAGCTAAAATTCTGGCCTGTTACACTCCTCCCTTCCCTTTTCCTTTCCATATTCAGACAATCCCAAAATTTTGCTCATTTTACCTACTAAATGTTCACATCTATCCCTGCTTCTATCCTTGTTACCATTGCCATAACTTAAGCCTTATTTCTTGACTACTTCAACAGTGTTCTAATTGATTTCTTTGCCAAATACAATTTCCATCTAAAATACATTTAAACCAAATCACTCTCTTGCTTAGATCCCTCAGGTTCTTTTCCATTATCTATAGAATAAATTGCTTAATGCTTTGACTGCTATTAAGGACTTTACATAGTTCACCCCTTACCTATCTCTCCAGCCTCATTCTTAGTTGACTTCATGCTCCAGGAATACAAAACTATTTGTAGTTTCCTGACATAAGATAATTCAAGATTCTTTGCATTTCCCATACTATTTTCTGTACCTGAAATGCTCAATATTTTCCTTTATAACTTGTACTTTTTATGCCCTGTTTAAGATATATTTGACTATTCAAAGTTATAAAGACAACAACTCATAAATAGGCATCAAGGTTTCTTGTTTTCCACATGGATATTCAATTGACTTAACACCATTTATTGAGACATCCATTTTTTCTCTCCACATTACTAGTGACCCCTTTGTATAAATAAAATGTTCCCTTAAGCACCTGTTTGGGAACACTGGTCAGTTCCATTGGTCCACTTTCTAATATCTGGTAGTATAAATCTTCCAACTTTGTTCTTCCAGATAGATTCTTGGTCTTTTGAATTTCCATATGAATTTTAGAATCAGTTTGTCAACTTACACACACACACACACACACACACACACACACACACACACACACACACACACCCCTGCTAGGATTCTAATAGAGATTAGACTAAATCTACAGATTAATTTGGAGAGGACTAACATTTTTACAATATTGAGTCATCTAATCTATGAGCATAGTATATCTGTCCAGTTACTGGGGTCTTCTCTAATTTCTCTCAATAATATAATATTCAGTATAGTGTTCTTAGACTACACACCTTTCACTGAAATTTATTCTTAGGTGCAATGGGCTAGATGGTGTCCCAAAGATGTCAGGCCCTAACCCCTGGAACCTGTAAATGGAAAAAGGGTCTTTGCAGATGTGATTAAGTTATGTATCTTGAAACATGGAGATAATTCTAGATTATCTGGGTGGGCCCTAAATGCCACCACAGTGTCTTTATAAGATAGAGGAAGTGGGAAATTCGAGAAATACACAGAAGAGGCAATGTGAAGATGGAGGCAGAGAATGGATTGATGTGGCTTCCAGCCAAGGAATGCCAGCAGACACCAGAAACCGAAAAAGGCAAGGAACAGTCTTCCCTAGGACATCTGGAAGGAGTGCGACCCTACTAACACCTTGATTTCGGACTTCCGGTTTCCAGAACTTTGATTTCAAAAATTTTAAATTTTTTTTAAGCCACTGAATTTGTGGTAATCTGTTATAGCAGCCATAGGAAACTCATACACTAGATATTTGATATTTTTAATGCATTTCTACATGGTATCTTTTTTATTTAAATTCATTTTCTAATTGTTCAGGGCTAGTATATAAAAATATAATTGATCTTTATATGCTGACTGTATCCAGCAACTTGCTAAATTCACTTAAGTTTATAGATATTTATAACTTTGTATATAGACATTCGTGGTTTCTCAAAATAACAGATTTATGTATTTCTTCCCAATCCTCATACACTTTTCCTTGCCTTTTTGCAATTGCTGGATGTCCAGTACCATAGTGAAGTACATCCTCTTATAACTTTTGATTTTAGAACAATAAGACTGTATTATCTTTTCCAAATTTAAAATACAAATAGTAAAAAAAGAAAGGAGTACAGTATTAAAGCAGACAAACAAAATAACCAACATCCTCTAGTTGACAAATCCAGACCTTTTCTTCAACCTTTCTCATGACTCTGCATCATTGGACATTGTTTATTAACCCTTTCTTAAAGCTGTCTTCTTCCTTATCCAGATTCTTTTCTTCCTTTAACCCCTTATAGACATTCCCAATATTTTCTCCTTAGGTCTTGTGAACCCTAAGAAAGAAGATACCTACCAAGAAGGGCTCCTCATGCTAAATGGGCTCAAATTTAAAAACAGCCTAGCACACATTTCTAAACAGGGGCCACTCACACAAACTGCACTTTAGGGAGAAGCTTGCTCTGAACTGCCTGCCAGCACCATGTTCCTGCCATCTGAGCCTGCCCTCATGAAGGATTTCCTGGAATAGTATTTCAACCAATAGGACTGAGGCTTTCCCTGTTCAATCAGAGATACGCAGCTACATTCCCCATCAGCATCTTCACCAAACAATCAGAGCAGCTCCATTCTGACCAATCAGAGTCCCTTTTGGGCCAAACGGTAAGGATTTGCAGTCCTCATTTGCATAAGGACGGACCAATCAGGGACCAGGGACAGGGATGTCTACATAAGTCAGCTCTCCTCAGGAGAAAAGAACGCACTTTCCCTTTCCACTAAACACTGTTTCCCCTAGCTGGACCAGAGCAGAGCAGAGGAGCAAAGCAGTCTAGCCTGAGAAGGACCTGGCCTCTGTGCTGCCTGGCAGCCATGCTGCTTCATAATTTAGCTCTAACACTATTGATCTGTTCCCCAGTTGTACTGTTCTCACAGCCATACTGTATCTGTTTCAACTGAATAAAGTTTTCCTCTTCACTGCACCCCAAATTGGGGATTCCTGTTGGTATAGAATTGGCACCAACGACCATCAGTTGAGTATTTTCTCTTTTTATACTGTCCTGTTAACTGTTGGGACATCAATGTAAGGCCTATTCTTCAGATTCAGGTCAGTTTCAGGTGCTTTCCTTTTCTCCACAGGCAAACTAGAAGCTTGCTTTCCTTTTGAAAATGCCATATCCCAGCCCCCTCCCTGAGGTTCCTCTCCCAAGAGTGGAATACAGTCTTCTTGCTCTATACTCTTTGCTATACTCAAGAAAAGCATGTAATCTCTTTAAGGTTTTTATTAATAATGTTAGAAAAGTCCCCAGATCTTCACAATGTTTTGGTTCATGATCTATATTCATAAATTGCTTTCTGTAGAAAAGTGGCTGGAAGGTGTTACAAAGTTGAGGTACTAGAAAGCTGGCTGGCCAAGAGGCCTCTTTGTGAATTCACTCAGTTCAGGGTCTGGCCTTTGTATTACAGGACCTGAGATGCTGAATCATGTTCGTTAGAGAAGCTTATGTACAAAACCCAAATTATACTGGTGTTATTATAAAGCCAATATACATTGTATATATGCTGTATCTGTTCCCACTGAATAGTCTCCCTCTTTACTGCACCCCAAATTGGGGGATTCCTGTTGGCTCTTGAATTGGCATGTTAGGTCTTTTCTCTTTCTAAATTGTCTTGTTAACTGTTGGCAAATCAATTTAAGGCCTATTGATGCCAATGTATTAATTTACAGAGAAAAAGACAACTGTCAAGGGAAATGCCTATTCATTTCATTTGGACAGGGCACGCTCTCCTTGTAGAAAAACTATATGTGAATTAAAATAATATTCAGAACTGTATTTGTTAAGAAAAGTAATAGAATAAAAGGTTTGGTTGTACGATTTAAATATTGAATGGAATTTATCAAGCTTTGACAGATGAAATTATCTCTACTACCAGAACCAGACAGCTTTTGGTACCTGCTCAGGAGATTGTCCCCTTTAGACAGGGACCCTGCCAAATATTTACTTCCCAGGCTTTTTGGGGCTCATTTCTTGATTGAGACATTTCTGCTTTATGTATGCTATTTCTTTCAGTGAACCGTCTGCTCTGGCCAAAGAGGCTTATTTCAGTTTTGCTCCACTCTGCATGAACCTTAAACTAGAATTCTTCCAGGGTCATCTTTATTTTTCAGTGTTTGGAGAATACCTCACTACTGACCCAAAATACTGCTCTGCGTACATCTGCATACCAGGTGCTTACGGTAAGTCCTCACTTCTACTTACTGGTGAGAGAATTTTAAAAAGAAGAAAATCATAAATAGCCCCCAATGCCAGGCAGCCTGGCACACAGCAGACGTCCTCAAATCCGGTGAACGAAAAACTCAGTTCCCTATTCCTTCTGCCTGGCGCAATTCAGAAAAGCATTACAGAGCACATCTTCTGCCAGGATGGAAATCCTGCCAGAATGCAGCGCTGGCCTCACCTCTGCTAGAGGACTCCGCCCTCTCTAGAGCTCTGCTCCGAGCCTTGACCACAGGTCAGCAGAGACTGGGTGGGCACCAAGAGGGCAAGGGCACTGTCCTCATTCTATCGCACCACTGACAGCACCCCCTAACTAATGAAACAGCAAAATAAAAATTTAAAAATGTTTAAATAATTGTTTAAAAAGCGAAAAGAGGAAAACGGGGGGAAAGGGTTAAAACAAACCAAAAACCTTTTAGGAAAATACAGCTGCACTGCTCAGGGCTGGAAACTCAACTCGGTCTCCTCGGTCTCCCTAGGGAATCAGGCCCCAGTTCAGCTATTTAGAAACAAAAACTGCAGTGTCCAGAGAGTGATGACCGCGTCTACTTCCCCGGCCGGCTGGGCCCGGGAACCCGATGGCCGCCCTGCTGCCACTGCCCGACTCCACCGCGAACAAGGACGGGACACCAGCACGACGCCGGCGACGGAGCCCTGTCACCAGGCAGCCAGCCCGCCGCCATACCTGACGAGGGCCGCGTTCCCGCCGGGGTTCCGCCGGCCCCACAGCCCCCTCGGAAAAAGGAGGGGCCGCTCCCCGGACTCCAGCGCCTCGGGTCGGGCCGGCCCTTTCTCACGCTGGACGTTCCTTCCGCCCTGACAGGGCAAAGAGTCCCGCTCCCTGGTTTGCGCCTCCGCCCGCGCTCCGGAGCGCCCCCTAGGAAGGAAGCCCCAGAGGCGGCCGCGCCTCTGCGGCGATTTTATTAGCGCTCGGTGGGGGTTGCCTGGTCTGCCGGCGAGCCGGGCTTCCCCGCCCCTCCCCCGCTCTCCGCGCCACCCCCACCTCCCCACCTTCCCGCCCGCACTCGTAAGCCATCTCCCCCCTTCACCCTGAACGCCTACCTCTTCCCCTCACCTTTCCCCCCTCCCCTCTTCTACCATGCCCGGCATGATGGAGAAAGGGCCCGAGTTACTGGGGAAGAACCGATCGGCCAACGGCAGCGCCAAGAACCCGGCGGGCGGCGGTGGCAGCGGCGCCTCGTCCACCAACGGCGGGCTGCACTTCTCCGAGCCCGAGAGCGGCTGCAGCAGCGACGACGAGCACGGTGGTAGCCTCG
>NW_017731372.1:7139738-7154418 GCF_001890085.2 Hipposideros armiger | reverse complement strand
CCCTCCGCTCCCCGCCCCCATCCGCTGCCATCTCTTGGAGTGTCCCTGAGTTAATATCTTCCCAGCCACCCGCCGCTCCTTTCCTCCCTCTAGCAATTTTTATATTTTATTAAGTGTCTCTTTTTCTTTTTTTCTTTCGTTTCTTTTTCGTTTCTTTTTTTCTTTTTTCTTTTCTTTCTTATTTTTTTTTTCTTTCTTTTTTTTTTTTTGACATTGCTTTGCAGATGTTGGGATGAGAGTCGGAGCTGAATACCAAGCCCGGATCCCTGAATTTGATCCAGGTAGATATATGTGTTTAGGCACAATTCTGTTTCCCCTTTTCTGGGATTGATATAGGGTGGAAAGGGTAGAGGGCGGGCGGGTTAGGGGTCCGGGTGTGCGGTCGGGAGGGATGTGGGGCTGGGATGGGCAGGCATCTCTGGCGGGGAGGCTGTCAGGCTTGGCAGGGCTGTGACACAGGGCGTGTGGGCAGATGTGTGCATTGCAAGGTTAACATGGTTCCTTTGGAGGCCACTTGCCTGCTCGTGGCATCGCCCTTCTGCCCCCTGGGCCCGGGGCGAGGTCGGGGAGAGCAGAGGGAGACGGCCCTCGGCGGATTGGAGGTCCTCGGCCAGGGGAGGAGCGGCTGCGGGGCCGCGGGAGAGGCTGTGTGGGCTGTGTATGGAAGAACCATGCCAGTGTCAGTTGCCACTCCACCGGCCCCCAGGAGCAGAGGACCGCGCTCCGGCAGGGCGGCGGATGCCTGGACTGCTGTCACCGGCCGAAGCCCAGGGCGAGCCCTGCCCGACTCACGCGCACCCGGGATTTTCTTTTTTCTTTCTTTTTTGGCTAGGTGGTGTAGCCTTGCTCGCGACAGCTCTGCGGAGTGTAGGAGCCAGGGAGAGAAAGGGATGGGGGAAGGGGTGGGGAGAAGCCAGAGGCACACACCTCGCTCTCGAGCCAGCTCCGGGAAGTCAGACCACAGGACAGTGGCGGCAGCTGCCAAGGAGACATTTTCTCCCCGAGCAGCCAGGTTCCAGTGTCCTCTGCCAACCCAGCTTGCGGGCTCCCTGTCTACTTTTCTCCAAACAGACTCCCTGGCGGTCACGGGATTTCAGCCTGGACGGGGATTGGGCGAGAGTTCCGCATATGGAGGCGCCCTTGCTGGAGCCTCTCGGAGTGGAGCGTGTTTCCTTCTCCCCACCCCACCCAGACCCTCTTCAGTCCAGGCTTTGGACAGACTTTGAAGGGGCTGGGTTTTTTTCTGCTTGCAGTTGGTCAGTTTTTTGCCCATTGCTCGCTCATAGTAAAGTTGCATCTATATTGGATTCTTGAATTCTGTATTAGATATTAATAAGGCTTACTTGTATTTTTCTTGGGGGGGATGGGTGGAATAGCATGTTTATTCGAATATAGACTACAGATGGGTATTTTCATTCCTTCCCTGCCCATTACAGCAATGCAAAATGATATTTACCGACCATTTAGAGAGTTTTAGGTAGCAGCAATTCCTATTCCAAGGGAGAGAGTAAAATAATGAGTGTTAAAAGGATTGTTAGTGCAGTCTATTTTTCAATGGGTAAAAACAACCATACAAGAGTGCTCACGATCTAGTAATTGTATTCTAGATGACATGACGGTTGATACATTTTATTTAAAAGACACCAGTGTGTGTACTGGTGGGCTTCAAATAATTGTACATGTTTTGTGAAACTAATTTTCTCTGATGTAGTTAGTAGGTGAATGGCATTTGCACATTACTGTGCTGCCTCAGGTTTTAGCTTGACATTTGGAAAGAACTTGCTTTGGCTTAAGATAGATTGAATTCAGTTCCCAGCTCTTTGATCTTTGTGCTCTAAGCAAGTCACTAGCCTTCCCTGAGCCTCAATTTCCTAGCTGTAAAATGGAAATAGCAAGTATTTCATGGAATTCTTGCCAGGATTACATGACTGCACAGTTATTCAGTAAAAATTAAATTTCATGACTAAGAATGATTCTGCATATGTTCATACCTTTCTGATTTAGGGCCTTCATTGGGGCTCTGCCTTTGGGGAACTAATAAACTTATTTCCAAATTAGAACTCAGCAGCCAGAATTATTTCATAGGTTGATAAACATACCTGTCTTGTCCCCTATTAGGTTTATGTTTCATAGACAACTATACACAGATTGATTAAGGGTTTTGTGTTTAAAAGCAAGACTTCATGCTGGAACAGATTTACACGTCATGGCTTGATCACTGTAAAGCATTTTTTGTTTCATAATAGAGTAGTAAATACTGGAACAAATTTCAGAATTTAAAAATAATTCATTAAAAGCGCAGAATACTTCTTAGGCATACTTCACATGGCCACTATTTGGATTATCCAATTTACTTAATCATATTTTGCTTATTTTGAACCTAAGTAGAATATTTATGGAAAAAAATTTATTGAAATATTACTAATTTTTAAAGTTATATTTTCAATTTATTTACTCTGACTAATTGATACTCTATTAGGATAAGCATAAATGTCACATTCTTTAAATTCATGTATTCATTTTCTCCTTAATCTTTTGTAGAAAAATACTGAACACAAGGACACAACTAAAACTAGTTACCATTTAAACTTAGGTCATTTGGCTCTTAAACACAAGACCCCTAACCAACCTGTATATAGTTGTCTATAGCTGTTACATACAAATCTTGTCAAGCAAATGTAGATTATCAATTATTAGACACTTTTTACAGGGAAATATTGATCATCTATGCAATTCAACATAGCACCACTGCTTTATTTTATTCTAAGTGTTATACTGTTGTGAGAAATTTTTACTTCCCATCAATTCAATATAATCGAGAATTTAAGCATATTTCTTTGGAAAAGATTTATTAATTAATGATAGAAATTGAGATATGGTCAGCTCTTGTCTCCCCTTTTCTCTTTTTCATACTGTTATCTTTAGCTTCATAAACCACTCTGTCTTTATAGAGCTTGTTCACCCATAGCCATCCAAGTTGTTTGGAAGAAAAATTCCTTAGGTGCCAAGATCATTATGAGCAGAATGTAGGAAAATGGGATTTTTATGTGTGTGGATAATATTTTTATTGGAGGAGATGATAGTGATGATAGAAATTAAACACAGAATAAATTATTAAATTGACTTTTAGGAAATATGAGAAGAATTGAGATTTAAGTTAGAATTGCCGAATTAAAGGCATTGCTAAGAATGCCTTTATAAAAATTTACTAACTGGATTTCTGATTATTTTCTTAGGTTCTTTTTTTTTTTATTCTTTACTGGGTCTTCCCAACGTTTATTTAGTGCCTACTATCTACTGTCTATACTTATATCATGAGGAGCAGTTTTGTGTGGTTATTAAGTATCTTGCTTCTTATTATATATATGCCTTGTAGCTAAGATGGCATAGTAACCTTGGATGAACAAACTGGCATAGCCAGGCCTTAGTTTTCTCATTTATAAAAGGGAGATAATGTTAACTATATTACAAGATTAAGTGAAAACTAATATAAAGAAGTGTTCTTCAAAATAATTTACTTGCATACACACCCATAAAAGAATTTTGAAAAAAGATTCTCATGTATTTGCAAGTTGACATCTATTGTTTGTCACTGAGTTTAAATATAATAGTTGAGAAATGTAATCTCCAGTGTATTGAAAATATTAACACTTTGAAATAAAGCTGTTTATCCTTATTTTAAATGCATCCAATTAAATATAAATACTAGAGTAATATGATGGTACCTAGTTTGTAAAATATATGAACAAGCTCCCAACAGTCTGAAAGTTTACATTGTTCCTTTTTGTCTTTGAAATTTCCATGCGTTTTCCCCGCAGAATTTTACAATACGTTTTGTGCTTGAAACTGCTTTATTGATCACCTATCCAATTTCTCTTCCACCATAATGTGTATTCTTGTGAACGTCAGGTTCTAAGTGTTAAATCTCTTCTGACTTGAGTTATTACAATTAATGCAAATTGATTAAAATTCTAATAGCCCTGGTTCCTTGAGTAAAGGAGGGCTTTGCTGGTAGCCTTTGGCACTGTAGAGGTTTTAAAATTGGGGGCAGTATGCTCTTAAAAGATTTGGGATGGGTGAGAGACCTGCCTTTTTATTTCATTGAGAGAAGGGTATTTAGGAAGAAGGTCAGAAGTAGAATGAGCAGATAGCTTAGACTGCACATGAGTTCTCAGGCAGATGGACTTGGGAAAGAACATAGGGAAGCTGAAGGTCTGAAAATTGATTCCCGTAAAACTTATTCATGCACATGCACCCCTTGGAAAGTCTTTGTTTATCCCAGTGTGAAGCTGGTGAATTAAGTATATAATTCAGAGCCTAGTTTATAAATGGTAGAATTTTAAAAAACATTCGGAGTATCTTAATATTCTTAATATTTAAGTTCTTTATATATAATAGAATATTTGTTGCATGATTTCTATTTTAAAACTCGTATTTTAAATGTCTTAAAGGAAATCCGAAAAGAAATAGAATTTTGTACATATTTTGAAATTTGCTGGTGTAGAAATCCTAGCTTGTCAAAATTATACAATCAGCCATCCCTCAGTATCCACTGAGGATTGGTTCCAGGACCCCTTAGGATACCAAAATCTGCAGATGCTCATATAAAATACAGCATTTGCATATAACGTATGCACATCCTCCCATATACTTTAATCATCTCTAGATTACTTATAATACCTAATACAATGTAAATGCTATGTAAATAGTTATATTGTTTAAGGGATGATGATGAGAAACAAAAAGCCTGTACATGTTTAGTACAGACACAACCATCGTAAGCCTAACTACATAGTACATAATAATTTTTTTCCAGAATGTTTTCTATCCGTTGGTTGGTTGAATCTATAGATAGGGAACCTGTGGATACAGAGGGCCAACTGTACTTTTGTTTTATAGTTTCCCTGGTTGGTCTCATAAATATACTTTACCAACTGCAATTAAGGAGATCTAAAAGATTTCAAAGTGATTAAACTTAAATGTTTTATTTGATACTTTTGAAAACTGTTCAATAGTTTTATTTTCAGACCTATCATGCTACTATAGACTATTAAAATTGTGGTAGCTTGCTATCTAAGTTTTTGTTTGTTTTTTAATCCATGCAGAAGATAGGATACTTCTAAGGCTTGGTTATTTTGTTTGTGATTGAAGTTTGATTCTCAGTATTCTGAATATCAGACAATTTTGAGGTATAATCTTAAATATTGTTGCAGATAAAAGCAAAATAAACATTGGGTTCATGGTCCTTTAAATATTTTCTTTTATTTCTACTTTTGCGATGGAAAGGGTAAAACTTTATTGGATGCAAGGCATCCTGGGGGTAAATTGTTTTTAATAATACAAGTTACTTGCTCCTATTTATTGGAGAGGAACCAGGTCTGAGTTGTCGGAAAAACAGAAAGGTCATTTCAGCTACTCAATCTCATTTTCAAAGCATTGGTGAGAAGAGACATCAGCCATTTGTGTTAGCAACCACATGAGGTTTCATTCATTTGTATTTTTATTTGATAATGTGAGAAGAAGCCCTTTCAGAATAGAGAAAGAAGGGAACTTAAGAAAGAAGTGGTTTTCAATAAGCATATACTAGTAATAAGTCTTATTAATATAATGTTTACCATATGCCAGCCACTTTATATATATTCATTTAATTTTTTAACAACTCTGAAGTAGGTACTCTCATCATCCCTATTTTTAAAGATGAGTTCAATTAAGGCATAGATTAAGTAAATTAAGTGGCAGAGCTGGAATTCAAACTTGGGGCCTGGCTCTATAATGGTTACACTCTTAACCATTATACAAAAATATTTCTCATTTCCTGTGAACTTCAGTCATCTCTTGGGCCTAGTTGACACATATATGATTGAAAATGGTGGAGTCCAGTTCAAGGGTTAGGGAAAGAACATTGTGAAATGCCTAATTAGGCATTCTCTGCTACTAGACATAGTTACTCTTTCTACACACACATACCCGTGCACCTGTATTAGAAGAGCTATTAGTCACCACAACTTGGATGCCAGTTTTTGCCAAATCAAGTCCGTAATTACAGTGCTAGGAATTCTTCATGGGGAAAAATACAAAAGTATAGTTTACATTTGTTTAAGAAGAGATTTAATGAAGATTTTAATTCAGATTTTCTGTAATACAAGAATCAGATGTAAGGAAATATCTTTAAATATTAAGTATGATATGTTATTAAGATGTGAGACTTAATGGCAAACTTGGTTGCATTCCATGTTCTATTAAGTAGCATTTAAGTGATCTTATTGTTACAATCCATTGTGAAAAAAAGTCAGTGCCATGTTAAAGGATTGAAGTTTAAGATGCTCACTAGAAATAGCAATAGATTTTATTATGAAGGCTTCTGACCAAATTAGGTAGGATATCTGTATTATTTCCATTGGATGGTTTGGCTCCTTTACATTTATGCTTTTATTTTATGTGGTTAAAATTAAAGTTTTTAAAAGATTAAAATTTATTTTCATTAAATATAAATTTTAGATACTATACTTCTAACTTTCATTTTCTTAAATTTTCAGCTACTATTTTTGTTTTTTATTAAAGATAATGCTGATAAATGTAGTAAGCTTTACCTTTAGATTTATTACATAATTATGGTTTTTCTAATACTTTGATAGTGTTGTCTCATTTCGCTTTTCTCCATCCTAAATTTTTCCTTAAAGTGAAATGCATATAATTTTTAAAACAACTTTAGCTTCATATTTCACTAACAGTGTATTATTCTCTAAAATTTGTTGATTGAATAGACAGTAGTGATATATGATGATTCTCCAAAAATAAAAAACTACAGAGTGATACTAAATTATTGCTTGATAGATAACCTCTCTAGATTGAGATTATAGTAGTACAATAGTTCCTTTCCACCTGGAAATGAATGTTCTGTATTCAAATTTCTTATAACTTTATAAATATAGTTTAACCTCAGAATTCTGTTAAATATTTTGGAATTCTGGCCATTAGTTGGTAGTAGCTATCAACACTTCATAAAAGTCAATTATGACATATTCATAGATAAGTCTTAAAATAGGTGGCAACAAATGAATTATTTGTTGATAGTTTTAATTAACTTGAATGCACCAAAGAATTAGGAAGGAACCAGAAAAAGGTAATTAAAAGACAGACCCCCAAGGGCATGTACTTGGCTCTGGGATAGCTGTGTCAAGCTTTTGTTCATTCTGTCTATTCTTAATTTAAATGCAGTTTCAGTAGAACTTAATTTTTCTGGCATTTTAGATTAAAACAGATTAGAAGTAAAAACAGCAGTAGTATGCTTCTAGATTAGATGTAGACTCTTTGATTAAGAAGTAGCATTTTACAGTTTTTCAACTTTATTTTCCTCTTACACAGCACATACTTTTATAAATATAAAATAAATGAAATTAAGTAAAAAAGAAATAGCTGGCAGGCTTCTAGCAAGGAATAAGATAAAAACTATAAAAAGCAGATACAAGTACTTAAAAATTATAGTAATTTAGGTCTATTTAAATATGGGGCAAAACAAGAAACTTACCACCTGAGGTATTCTCTATGGGTTTAAAAGAGATTTTAATGACTCCCAAGTGATGTATCGGAGGTTAAGTCAGAGTTATTACCTGTAAAGAAGTAGGGACGTATAATGTACTTAAGGAAATCTTTTTAATTTAAAGGGGTAAGCTTCCGTGTTTATGAAATTACCTTTATTTTCATAAATGAGATATTTACTATGTTTACTGTAAATCTGTTTTACTTCTCTTTGTTTTCCTGTACTTTGTTTCTTTGTCTTCTTTTGCAGGTACTGTACTAAAATAGAAATAAACTAATTTTGCTTATATTATTTTGAATGTAAATAAAAATCTGTAATATTCAAAGTAATTAACTTTTTCCTCAGGTGCTACAAAGTACACAGATAAAGACAATGGAGGAATGCTTGTGTGGTCTCCATATCATAGCATCCCAGATGCCAAATGTAAGTTTTCTGAAATTGAATGTTTATGTCAATAGGAATCTATCAACCAATTCAAAATGCAATTTATATTTGTGTTTGGGCCTCTTAGATTCACATAAGAAAAAACAGTTTGTCTTTGTTTTGTTTTGTTTTTTGATGGAGGTTGTTATATTAGAATGTTTTTCTTTTTGAAAGATAGTTGGTTGATCATTCCAACTTGTGTCAGGCCCAGGAAGACTGAGAAACCCTAGGATCTGATGGCATTGCTGCTTAAATCCTCAAGCAGGGGAGGGAGTTACTATGTAGACATCTGCACAGGCTTTTCCTCAGTGTATGGAGCTGTAAAGAAATGCCTTCAAACTTCAAAGAGCCCACTATCATTACCATTTTAAAGAGGAAAGGGGAAAGAACTGACTTCAGCAGCCATCAATCAGGTCATCTTTGTGCTCTCCATTTCTGGACGGAGACCTTCTGGATCAATGACCATGCACTTCTTGAATCATGGTGTGGCTTTAGACTTCAATGTGATGTAGCGGACCTGATCCTTTGCGGCACATCAGATATAGGAAACGTGCAGGTAACAAAACTAAGATCCCCACCCCTCGATTTAGTTATCATTGAATTCACTAAAACAAACAAAAAACCACCGAACAGCTATTCTTAGCAGCTGTAAAATAAGCTTGTCTTTTAAAAATAGTTACTAAATCTTACAGATGTCCCATGATGGTTTATTTAGTCCCATGAAAAGTAATGATCATGTGCATAGTAAGTCTAATCATTCTTATTGATGCAATAAGAGAACTAAAAATGGAAAACTGAGTATTATTCTGCATACTTGGTAATTGTTCTTATTTAAGAGCTTTAAAATACCAGCAAAAGGTCTAGCTGGTAATCTAGGAATTAATTGCTCTTGAGGCATTCTTAAACAGAAAACATGAAATTGTACATTTGTCCTGGGACTGTATACTGAGAAACCTGAAAGAGACTGTTGGGTTTCTTTGGTTAAATCCTCATTGTAGGCAAAGGTTTTCATTCACAAACTTAGTATCAGGGTGTCATTGGCTTTTGCTGTTTTAGCACTGTTTTATACACTTGTGCATATCTTAGTAAAGTGGGAAACAAAATTCAGAAAGCCAGTATTTCCTGATAGTATGGTGACCATGTGGAATATCCAACTGAAGATCTAGGGCTATACATTGGAATCACTTTGGGGAACTTTAAAACACACACACACACACACACACACACTGTTGACGTTTGATCTCCATCTCAAACCAATTCAATCAGAATTTTCAGAGGTGGAGCCTAGACTTAACTTTTTTAAAACTCCCCCACTGATTCTAATGCATAGCCAGGGTTGAAAACCACAGGTTGATTGGTATTTAGCCTTCTATTTATAGGACTATAAGACATTTTGTTAAAGTTAATCAGCACATATTTAGACCTGTCATGTGTTAAAGTTCAATGGTTTCTAAATAAACTATAATATTTGGATTTTTTGTAACAAAAGCTTACAGTCCTAGGGAGATATAATAACATCCATAAAAAATAGTTGTTATTCTAATAGCATTAATGTTATAATAGCATATTTATATCTTAAACTGTACTGTACTGACTAATAATAATAACAAATTCTTATAAAGTACTTAAAATGTGCCAAGTACTATTCTAACCACTTTACATATATTAGCTCATTTAATCCTAGGAGAAAGGCACTTTTTATCACCATTTAGAGTGAGGAAACTAAGGTACAAAAAGGTCAAGTTAATTGCCTAAAGTTAAAAAACTAGGGGCTGGCCGAGTGACTCAGTTGGTTAAGAGCTTACTCAAGAGTGCGAGCTCTGAGCAACAGCAGTTCGATGCCAGGCCTGAGCTGAGCTGCCGCTGAGCTGCCAACAGGTAGCAGGATGGCTCAGCAAAAAAAAAAAAAAACTAACAACAAGACTGAGAATCAAGCTCAGGTAGACTAGGTGTTAGGATCAGAATTCTTAACCACTGCTTTGGAAAAATGTGCTTAATGAATGAATTAATTAATATATACACACATATATATGGTATAAAGGATCAAGGAGTGACTGTATGGATTTCATTTAAAACTGAGTCCTGCTGAATGTAAAATGGCAGACTTCTCAGCAATGAGACCTTAAAATAGCCTGTATATCATCATTGAAGCTGAGTTTATATAGTTCTATTGGCTTGATTACATAAGGAGGATGAATGAAAATGGAATATTCAAACACCGTTTGTATAGGTAGGAGGAAAAGCTGAAGAAAATTTTAGGGATGCTACTCCTATTTAAAAGGTGTTAGTATGTATAACTGGCAAAACTATAGCAAAACCATCTGTATACTGCAATCAGAAATTGGAAGGTTAAGGCTTTGGGCTAACTAAATGTGAGATGGGGTCTTAAATAGCTAAGTGTCTTCAAATAAAAATTGCAACAGAAAATCAAGAAATGAATATTTTATACTATAATTAGGCTCTGTTGGCTACCACAGATCGTTTTTGTATACAAAAATAATTGCAGAAATATCATTGAATTTAATAAGTATATGCTATATGGTTATAGAAATAAGTCATACTTAGGAAAATTTTAAACCAAGTGCACTTCTGATCTTGTTCATAAAAGTAAAATTCTTTTTTGTAACATTCATGCAAAATGACTTTTGACTGTTTTTTACCCCTGGAATATAAATGTTTAAATTCTGCTTTGTTTAAAAAAAAAAACTTAACCTGGGCAAATGAAGTAAATGAGGATAATTATATTACATTGTTTCATTACAGTGGATGAATATATTGCAATTGCAAAGGAGAAACATGGCTACAATGTGGAACAGGTATGTAGACAAACATTTTAATATTAAGTCTTGCCTCAAAATTTACCAAATCCAAAGAAATATCATGATAATTTCTATCATAAGGAAATGCTTAGGATACTTTCTAGGTACTAGAAAAATCCTAGCAAAGATTGACCTTTCAGCATTAAGGATTTTGCTTTTATAAATATTATTCGTCTCAAGGGCTTGAACATTTTTCTCTCAATACCTCTGTTTCTTATTCTGCTTGGAGATTTAAAAGTATCTGAAAGCCTTCAGGATTATTCTGGCAAATGCTTACCAAAAAAAGGAAAATTTTTTTGAGTACAGGTAAATTCTCTTCGACTTTTTCATCTAAAAGACCTAAAAGTTAAACTTTGTATTTAAATAAATAGTTAAGGCTTTTAAGTTATGAATGAAATAATTCACAATGGGCTTTTTAAAAATTAGATAGCTTGAAAAAGGAGATATATATGGCTTATGGTTTATTATCTGTAGTAATGAGAGGGATGGAGAACATGGAAAAATGAAAATGAAATAGGAATTCTTAAGTTTCGCATCAACTAAGTATTCGATAAATTTTTAAGAATTAATAGTAAAATAAGTGAATTGTCTGTAACCTGGATTATTAAGAACTAACTTTATAGTCAGTAACATGGTTAAATAATAATAAATAATTTCTGTAAAAATGAGATGTTTATCTAAATGTAGTTATCTGTTAGGGGGGTATTTTGAAACCTTTGATTATGTATTTTGTTTTTAACTCTTGACTTTTTGTTTAATGTTTAAGAAAGGGTATCTTTTAAAATGTGACTGCACATATGTTCATTTTAATGTTCATTTTAAAGGAGTATTACCATAGTACAGAAATGAACTTTAAAACTTATTATCTAAAAACTTGCTAAGTCTCTTAAAAAATAAAACTTCTTCTCCTAAATGATACTCAGTATCTTATAGTAAAGATAAAGCCCTACTGCTTACCTACAATAAAAGAGAAAGTTGTGGAATTGTTGGAAATGGTCCATTTCAGGCTTTTTGATGATTTGCTAATAAAGTCATCGAAGTTATTAATATGCCTCGTAATAATTCTTTGTGTACATTATGATAACTTTAAAAGTATATATGTGGTAAAAGATTCTTACAGTTGCAGTTGAGGTACTTACTCTTCTTGGAAGTGTTTAGTTCATGGTATACTTCTAATATCATGGTTAGAACTTATATTTCTCTAAGTCTCAGCTGAGCACCTCTAGTTTTGTTATAATCAATAGTTTCATTCAAGTACTGGTTTACTGGATATTTTTCCTTTTGGCATATTTTTCTCTACACATGGACAAATGAATACATGTGGGTAAAATGTCTTGACATGAGCCCCCAGATCTGCTTTAGTAATTATAGGCACTCGCCTCAGCTCACTGTGTTTCCTCGATTCTGCAGTAAATGTGGTATGTAAGAACATTCACTGTTCTGAGGCTCTGTTTCAAAGAAAGAAAGAAATGCAGTCTGCTACCTGGGCACCCCTTATTAAAAGCCCCACACTGTGAGTGTATCAGTTGAAGTCATAGGCTTAAGATTTTAACCTAATTTGTGTTTAACTCTCTTAAGTGTGATGGAACGTAAGTCCATTAAAAACCAAAGGGGAATGATTTCTCTTCAAAGGCACTTGGCATGTTGTTCTGGCATAAACATAACATTGAGAAGTCCCTTGCTGATCTCCCTAATTTTACTCCCTTTCCGGATGAGTGGACAGTGGAAGATAAAGTCCTATTTGAACAAGCCTTTAGTTTTCATGGGAAGAGCTTTCACAGGATTCAGCAAATGGTATGGTAATTTTGGTCTTACTCTGATTCATGCCTGAATGATATCTTATGCTGTTATTAAACACCTTCTGGTTATTAAATAGAAAAAAGGTTTTCCAATCTAATTTTAATTTTTAAAAATATTTTGAGATCAGTATATTTGCATATAGTTTTATTTTCTACAACCACTCTAATGCACAATGGTTATATGCTATTTTGTAATAAATTAATTTTTATTATGACTTAAATAGATAACTCGTATGTCATTCTGTTATTAAATAAGTTGGTCGTTTCAGGGGAAAAATCATACTTTCATTTTTATTTTTAAATGTCTAATTTTTTTAACATAAGGATATTTATTTTCTAATTTATATTCCTTTAGATATGAAAATCAATTTTTAAAAATTCTGTAATTCAGTATTGTTCAGGAGCTGTTACTTTTTTTTTAAAGGAGAACAACTGCTCTTTCTTTCTAGTTCTTAAATTTTTAGTATTGTGTCAAAATAATATAAGCCTGAGAAGTTGCTGCATTAAACTCTTTTAACCTGAATGGATAAAACCTAGATAATGTTTGCAAATATATCTAAGTGTCTTCCATAGTGGAAGAGAACATTTTCGATTGGGAATGTGCATCCTTGTTTGCCTGTATGACAAATCAGTGCATGATCATTAGTCATTTTAATACCCAAAGACTTTATTCTGTGGCTAAATTCTGTTTGCATTATTTATTATTTAAAAACCTGGATTTAACACAAAATGATTTTAAAAATTAATTGTGAAGAACTTAGTAGCTTTTCTTGAAAACATGCTAAGTGAAATTAGCCAGACATAACAGGTTATATATATTGTATGATTCCATTTATATGAGATGTTACAAATATACAAATTCATAGAGGCAGAGCCACAGAGACAAGGCTAAGGAGAGAATAGGGAGTGACTGCTAATGGGTGTGGGGTTTCCTTTCGAGGTTATGAAAATGCCTGGAATTAAGTGGTGATAGTTGTACAATATAGTGAATATACTAAAAGCCACTGACTTGTACACTTTACACTGGAGAATTTTATGGTATGTGAATTATATGTCAATTAAAAAATTCCAGTGCACATAGGGAAAAGAATTCAGTAACTCTTGAAGGAAAAATCAAATACTAACATTGACTATGCTGGGAACTTCTGGGGCCATTCTTAACTATGTGACATCCTTCTCTTCGCTCCCCCCTCAGAACAAATGGGAATATTCATTCAGAAATGCCAGTGACATAGGTGTGAGTGGGATACTATGACTGTAACAGCACTTTTTAGCTCTATAATTCGTAAAGGTACCCATGAAAATATTTTTCATCTATGCCTTTGCTAAGTATTAAAGAGCAATGTTAGAAATATTCATTCTGTTCATCAGAGTTTATGAATTAAACTTGCTGATGTTAACCTAAGTTTTTTTTTTTTCCAAGCTTCCAGATAAGACAATTGCTAGCCTTGTAAAATATTACTATTCCTGGAAAAAAACTCGATCTAGGACAAGCTTAATGGACCGCCAGGCTCGTAAACTGGCCAATAGACACAATCAGGGGGACAGGTAGGTTGTATGCCTTTATGTAGTTATATTCTTGGAGACAAGGTATTGGCTTGCTTACCTTTCCTCAGGTAGAAGAATAAACACAGCACATTGTAAGTACTTCTTGTCCTTATATTCATGTGTCTGCTCTGACAGTTGGAGCTGAGTGATTAGAAATCCTAACAGTAAGAACTCTTTTCAACTCTTTACCTGTTAATCACAGCCAGCAGACATTGCAACTAAGTTATATTTGAGCTGCGTTTGACTAATCACAAATGCTCCCTTTTAGTTTTGATATATTCAACACATACATTTAGAATATATTAAATGTATCCTCTAGAAGATGCTCTTTCCATAATTACCTGAGTAACTGAAGTCCACATTATTGTAGCTGTATCTTTATGATAGTATAAAATCATTTTGTTTCCTGGTGTCTGTATCCTCCAACTAGAGAACTGAAATAATAAGTATTATTAATACATGTGTTCTCTTTCCCAAATGACTTTTCTTTCTAAATAACTTCCCTGTTGGGTCTTTTTTTTTTTTTTTTTTTTTTTTTTTTTTTTTTTTTT
>NW_017731372.1:7093623-7139733 GCF_001890085.2 Hipposideros armiger | reverse complement strand
GGCTGCTCAGCTCGGGCTGACTCGAACCGCTGTTGCTCAGAGCTCAAACTCTTGAGCGAGCTCTTAACCAACTGAGCCACTCAGCCGGCCCTATGGGTCTCTTTTTAAGCTAGAAATGTTTCCTAAAATGAATGTATATGCCTTAAATGTTTCTAAACACTGCAGAAATCTAAATTACAAAAGCTCATCTTTCCAAGGACAGCCCTTGTTCTGTTGGGGAATGTTCAGTAGAATTATTAGCAAGGTATATTACAGTTTGATAAGAGCACTGGACTAGAATACAAAGAAAGGAATTAAGTTTACTAATCTCTATCTCTTGTCAGTGATGATGATGTAGAAGAAACACACCCAATGGATGGAAATGATAGTGATTATGATCCCAAAAAAGAAGCCAAAAAAGAGGTAATTATGATCACTAGAGTGCTTATAATTAATTGTTCTGCAAATCCACTCAGAAAGAATGAATAGTACTTCATATTAAAAAGGGTTTTTATAAATGATTTAGTAGGTAATAAATTCCAATATTAATTAGCAGTTTTTGGGAAAACGGTAATATCTAGAACTCCAATTAGCCAGTGGTTTAAGTAATTTTGGGGTTATCTCATTCACCCAGAGGTATTAAAAGCCCTGCCACGAATCTTACTCTTTAATCCATAGAAAGAAAATAAAACCACCCTCAGATAATACAGTATTCGGTGTAAAATTAGGCTTCCTGGTTTGACACCCATTTTATCGTGAAAACTTTTTTTTTTTCATGTTATAGCTAATTAGAAATGAGTAGCAGGTATACTGACAGCAGTGAAAATTGAAAGCAGCCTCAAAGAGATGAAAGAACCCCCAACTAGAAAAGCAGCCATATTCCTCAATGTGATGATAATGATGATGACTCAAAATCATTAAGAAAAAGCTAAATTGATATACATGCTCATTTATTAAGGCAAGGAATTGCATAATAGTAAAACATAGACCAAATATTGATGGGTAAAGGCTTATGAATTATAGGCAGCTGTGGAATAGTGAAAATAACTATTGAAATTTGAGACAAAATGTGACCACATCCAATTTAATGACTCCCATTCCTCTTAAGGAACTCAGTGCTGTGGCCCATTCTGGCCCTTGTCATCATGTTAAACTTTTTAATCAATGAAATTTTAAAAATCCTGTTCTTACCTCAACCTGATATTTTACTAATTGTCTTAATATTGCTAAATAGTCCCAAATTTCTTGATTCCTTCATTTTTTTCCCCAAGTCTGCCTTGTTTTCCTGAGCTATAGACCCAGTTATCAATGACTTAAATTGCTGTCTTTCCAATATCTTTACCACCCCATCCTCCTCCACCCCCATATGCCTTATCCTTGTTCCATACCTTCCCTAACCCTATAAACCCACAATGCTGGACCAATTGCTATTCTTGGTCTGAGAGAGGAAAATGACACAGTCATGTAAACAAAAAGCAGTTTTCGATCTCAGTGTAGCCCTTAGTGCCTCTCAATTTTTAACCTTTAAGCCTCAGTTTTTTCCATTGGTAAAATAAAAATAATAGGTTTGTTTTGAGAATCAAGGAGGTAATATGTATAAAAGCACATAGTACGTTACTTGAATTTAACTTATTACTTTTATTTATCTTGAATAAAAGTTGTTGCTGTTCTATTTGAACAACTATTTTGAACATTCACCCCTTTCTACACATTGCCTACCACCTCTCACTCCCCTAAAAATATGGCAGATAACTTCACCTTCTGTTTCACAGAAAAAAATGTCAAAGCAGGGATTCCCCTAACTTCCAGCCTTTCCCCTCACCTCTGCTACCATACTACTCTTTTCATCTGAGTGTATTCACTTAGAATATTATATTAAATTTATGGTGTTTTCCCACTGAGCTGTGAACTCTTTGAAGTCAGGCTGAGTTACATTGTATCTCTTGTATCCCTTAGCACTTTACACATGTACAAGAGAAATGTCCAAACCTGTAGAGAATTTTTATAAGTTTATTTGAGCCAAACTGATGACATATGCCAGGAAGCTAATGCTCCCAACCAATAACAGTTTTGCAGCTTCTTTTATGTCTTTGAAATTAAGGAGGGAAGAAAGGAAAGTTACTTCTAGGTGGGAGGAAGCAAGACAGGGATCAGATTACAGGAGCGTTAACAAGATTCTGTGCTTGCTTAAGGGTGATTCTGCCTTTTAGGGGCATTCTGACATCTCAAAGATGTGTTCAACTAGATGCAGAAGAACAAAATGGCTTAAAATTTTCACTGAAGAAGTCATAGGCCTGGGAAGTGGCTACCCACCATGACCTGCCCATTTTGGAATTTATGATCAGATCACCCTGTGAGGTTACTTTCTGTGGAACCCCTTTTTTCATCCACACACAGTACTTACTCATTGTCACTTCCTTGCCAAGACTTGATACGATTACACTTTTAAAATGTTACAAATCGGGTAATATGAAATGATGATAATGTTTAATGAACAGTCTGTGCCAGAATGCCTCTCTCTCACCCTAAGAAAAGTTCCTTCCCTTGTTCTGTATCATTTCCCTGCTTGTTTGAGCCTGTCCATCCCTTCATATCACCTCTAGGACTTCTCCCATCAGTCATCTCTTCTTTATGTCATATTTTCATCCTTTTCATTACAGCTCAATAGTATGCACAAGTCTTCCATTTAAAAACATAACTGTCAACCGGTGTAGAAAAAGCTATACTCCTTAGCACCACTTCACTCTTCAGTTTGCTTCAGTCAGGCTTCTGTCCCTTCGTTTCCCTGAAACTACTGACAGGAGGTCAACAGCGACCTACCTGCCGTATCCAAGGACTGGCTATTCATTGTATTCTGTTTCTATATCATTTCAAGTTATAGACTCCTCCCTTCTTCCTGAAAATCTCTTTGATTTTTGTAACATTCTCTGATTCCTGTTTACCTTTTTAACTATTGTGTCTCAATTTTAGTGACTCTTAATTACTGTATTCATTTTATCATTACTTTTAAAATTCTCTCAACTAAATTTTGTCCTTTTTCTTTGTTCTTCTGACTGTCTATTTTTAGGTTCTCATCAATGAATTATTGAAACTTTCTATTGTATTTCCATGCCTCCAGACCCTCCACACCACACCTTCCAGTCCATTCTTTACCCTGTTGCCAAAGCAATCTTTTTAAAGCCACATTTACTGCTCTTAACCCTTCAACGGCTTTGTCTAGAAAATAAAACACAAACTCTAACTAGACTTTCCCCATCCCACCCCACATGTTTCTAATTACTAATTGTTTTAAGTAAGTCTTTTAGTTCTCTGAATTTTGTCCTATGGTTATGTTAGTCCCTTTTTTCTGGAGTTGCCTTTCTTCCCAAATCTGCCTAGGGAATTCCTCATAATTCTGTAAAATACAGCCCTTCTATGAAATCTGTGCCTTATCTTGAATTAACCACTGCCTTGTTTTTCTTTAAATCTATTGCAGTACTCATTGAACGGAATGGCAGTTGTTTACTTATAGTCTGTCCCCTTCTCCACCTGCCTATTGCTGGGTGGTAAGCTCTTTAAGAGCAAGAATTATATCTTATCTACAAGACCTGGTACATAGTAAGCATTCAATCAAATTTATTATAATTATAAACTTACTGTACAAATATGAGAGATTAAGGACTTGGGCTTAGTTATCAAGAACAATATATATATATATGGAATACTGTTTTATCCAATTATGCGAGATGATACATACAAGTTGGGTCTTTTGTTTGCCTGTGATCTCATCCTATTAGCAAATAATGTGAGGGGAGTATAAGTTAAAAAGTGTTAAAAGGATACTGCATGTTGTGGTCCAGGACTCGCACTGCATGTCAACTGCTTCATTCATTTCTCTGCTCTTTCACAAATGATAGGGGATATCAGGCAGAGAATGATACTTTATTATTGCCTTTAACACAGATCTTTACAACTGCTTCTGCATGCTGTTGACTCATTATATAGAAGTTTTTTTTAACTTAAAAATTATGAACTGCACATATTATAGAGTATGTACAGTTTAAACAACAGTAATAAAGCAAACACCAATGTGTCCATCACTGAGCTTAAGAAACATAAGTCCTGTGTGTTTCCGTAATTGTACCTCCTCCCTCCTTCTGTCCAGAGGGAACCTCTGTCCTGAAAAGGGAACCCCATCCTGAAATGTATCAATTATTCAGTTCCTTTTCTTAATAGTTTTATCACATGTGTATGTATCTCTGAGCAACTCTCATTTAGTTTTGCCCATTTCAGATTTTATTTAAAAGGAATCATATGTATTCTTCAGCTACCTGTGTGTTGTTTTTGTCCAGTATATTTTTGAAATTCATTTTATTGCTATATTATAGTGTTCCATTGTATGAATATGGCACAGCTTATTCACTCTTTTACCAATGGACCTAATTTCCAGTTTTTATTATTATAAACAATACTGATAAGAACATATCCTGGATACACACATACGTAAGAGTTCTCATGGGGTAGAGGTTCTCAACTAGGTTTAGCATTGCCCCTGTAAGGGGCATTTAGAAATTATAGAGGTGTTGTTCGTTGTTACAGTGATTGTAGCGTACCACTGGCATATATTGGGAGAGGGGTGCCAGCTCTCCTGAAATGTACAACACAGATTGTTCCACCAGAATGCCAACAGTGACTGATTGAGTAACAATACCCTACGATTGTTAGGAGTGGAATTATTCTGCTTTCGGGTCCAGTAGTCTCCCCTTATACATAGGGGATATGTTCCAAGACCCCCAGTGGATGCCTGAAAGCACAGATAGTATCAAACCCTGTATATAGTATGTTTTCTCCTATACATACAAGGTGTGATTGAAACATACGGTGAATGTTTACATTAAAAAAAGTAATTACAGTAAAATTTCATAGAGAGGCTATATTATTACATTGCCTTTAATCCCCCTCAGAATACTCCCCCTCTCTTCAAACACACTTAGGCCATCGTTCTTGCCACTTTCTGAAGTAACTCTGGAAGTTCTCTTTCTTCAGTGTCTTTACTTCATCCCCCATCATGACAACACTCCGTGTCAGACATCACTTCTGGTATGGCAATTTATGTCAAATAAAAACATGGTGTGTCCTCATCCACCTTATTCACCAGACCTGGCACTGTGTGACTTCTGGCTCTTCCCAAAGTTAAAATGACCGTGAAAGGTAAACGTTTTGAATCGATTCAGGACATCAAGGCAGCCACACAGTGCAACTAAAGACACTCACGAAAGAGGAATTCCAGAACTTCCAAAGATACTTTTTATTTAAACATTCACTGTACTTTTTGATCACACCTCGTATATACCTTTCTCCTTAATCAGCTTCTTTAACTATTGGAAGTGTGGCAGCAGCTTCTTCGCTGGCAGATGCATCATCTCCAGTAATTCGTGTATTTTTCAGTCCAAACCTATTCCTGCAAGTAATATTCCTGCAAGTGGCTTGGTGTCACTTGCTTCAGGGGACCCTTTGCTGAAGTCTTCATATGAGCTCTGCTTTCTGGCACAACACGTTGTGGTCAGCTGTCCTCCACCCGCAAATTTAGTGTGCCATTTCCATCTTAACTCAGCACTTGTCACCCACGGTGTCAATAACTCTTGCAGTTTGAAGTGTGACAGCAAAACTAGCTTGAATTTCTTTTTCCTTTTTCACAATTTCATAGACATTTGTTCTTAGTGTAGATCTTAGCAACCTCGGCATATGATTTTTTTTCTTTCCTTATTAATTGGAAAACTTTTACCTTTTCACTTAAAGGAAGCACTTTAGGGCCATTATTAAGTAAAATAAGGGTTCCTTGCACACAAGCACTGTGATAACATGACAGTCAGTCTGACATCTGAGACGGCTAAGTGACTAACAGGCAGGTAGTGTGGACACACTAGACAAAGAGGTGATTCATGTCCCTGGTGGGATGGAGTAGGGCAATACGAGATTTCATCACCCGACTCACAACGGCAAACAATTTAAAATTTATGAAGTTTTATTTCTGGGATTTCTATCTTAATATTTTTGGACCACAGTTGACTGTGGGTAGCAACCTGCAGAAAGTGAAATTACAGACAATAGGGGACTACTGTATCACCACGTTCAACTTTCCTAGGTAACAGCAAATCATTTTCCACATTTGATGTGCTTCCATTGGGCTGGAAGGGTACTCGGTTATCACCTTCCTTGCCAATACTTGATGTGATTAGACTTTTAAAATGTTACAAATCTGGTAATGTGAAATGGTATCTCATTATGTTCTCATTTTCATTTATCAAATTACAAATGAGGCTAAATATTTTTCTATCTGTTTCTTTTTTTTTTTTTAATGTTTACGTGTGTGTGTGTGTATGTGTGTGTGTGTGTGTGTGTGTGTGTGTGTGTGTGTGTGTGTGTGTGGTTTTTACCTACTGTTCGATTAGGTTGTTTTTGTGTTTTCTTAAAGGCAGAACATATAAAAATGTTTCTATTAAGGAATTCCTTAGATATTCTTGATACAAATCTTTTAGTTAAATGTGTTAAAAGATCTTATAGTAGTTTGTGGTTTATCTTTTAATTCTCTTCATGATTTTAATGGACAGATTAAAAACATGTATACTTAAATTTCAATGTTTTTATATTTTAAGTTTTACAGTTGCTTTTTACATATAAGTACTTGATCTATCAGTAATTTTGTTCAGTAATTTTAAATTTTGTTCATGCTGTGAGGTAGAGATCCATTTTTATTTATTTGTTTTCTCATGTGGAAGTGAGTTCATCTCTTTCAACTGGTCTGCTGTGTCAGCTTTATCATATATGAGTTTCTGTATATGCATGGCTGTCTATTCTGCACCTTTGTCAGTTAAATATCCCTTGTCAGTCCCACAGTGTCCTAATTACTGTAGCCTTGATAGCTGCTACGCTAAGTCCCACTGCTTGGTGGTGGTCTGAAGGAGTAAGTACAGTACTTTGCTGTTCTAGGACCTTTGTTTTTCAAACTCTTCAAACTCCTTGGAAAGCCCTACCAGATGATCCACTGATTCTACATATAAATCGGGAAGAAATGAAACCTTTGTGTGATTTATTTGTAGATTATTTTGTATTTCTTATGTAGAGGTTTATATTATCAGAACATAATCGTTTCATTTCTGTTCAATTCTTATATACCCTTATTTCCTCTCTTACTGAACTGGTTAGAATCACCATTGTGATGTTGAAGAGCAGTTATGATAGCAGATATTTTTATCTTCCTGATTTTAGAGAGAATGATTTTTATGTTTCAACATCAAGTAGGATGTCATTGAAGGTTTTTGATTCCCTCACGTGACTGGTAGTTGATATGCTAGCTGTCGGCTAGCATTCCTCTCTAGCCTGGTGCTCTGTGAGTAATCTGACTTCTTACAGTGGGCTGGTTTCTCCAAAGGAGTCATCCCCAAAAGCACTAGGTGGAAGCCACGCAGCCATTCCTGGCTCAGCCTTGCAAGTTCCTCAGCATCACTTCTATTGTATTCTGTTATCAGTGAGTTACTGAAGTTGGTCCAGTGTCAAGGGAAGGGGATAGACCCCCAATTCTCAATGACTGGAATAGTGAGGAATATGATGACATGTGTTAAAACCTCCAAGCCTAGAATATGGAATTTTCATAAATATTTTTCATAGGTGCTTGAGAAGAATGTATACTCTCAGTTACTGGTTACGAGGTTTTGTTTTGTTTTTGTTTTTGTAGAGGGCAGTGTCACTGGCCCTCGTATGTGGGATCTGAACCGGGGCCCTCTGGCATCCCAAGGCAGCTCTTAACCAACACGCCACTCGGCCAGCCCACTGGTTACGAGGTTTTGTATGTGTCTTGTTAATTGCAGCTTGTCAGTTTTGTGATTGAAATCTATACTCTCTTAGCTGCCTGCTTATTTGCTAGAGTGGTTTTTGTTGTTTATCTGTTTATTTGATCAATTATTGAAAACTGATGCTGTTTATATTTTGAAGCTATTGTTAACAAGGTGCATAGAAGTCTAGAATTGTTTTATCTTGCGGTTGAATTGAACTTTTTATCAATAATGTAGTGGTCTTTCCTCTCTTGTAATGTCTTCTGCTTTAGAGATTATTTTGTCTGGTATAACTCTACCATTTTTCTTTTGTTAAGTATTTGCCTGGTATATCTCTGTTACTTATTTTCAATATTTCTATGTCCTTACATTTTAAGTATGTCTAATAAGGAGCACAGAGGTGGGACTTTATTTTATTTGGTGGTTTAGTTCCTTTATATTGGGCATGATCACTGATATATTTGTATTTTTGTTCTTCCTTATTTTCACCTTCTATTGGACTTGCTTTTTCTGGTTTTTTTTCCCCTCCTTAATGGAGGGGTTTTTTTTATTTGGTTTTTTTTTGGATTAAGAATCCATCTCTTGTTCCACTTTTTTACTTTCTACTAGTTTGAGCTCTTTCTACATTTTTATTCTTAGGTGTGCTCTGGAAATTTTGTCCTGCGTATTTAACCTAAAGGATAATATCGGTGTTTTAAAATGACTTGCTGGTTAATACAAAGCCCTTAAAATGCTTTGACTTCATCCACTACCTTCCTGATTTATATTGCTATTTTTGTCCAGTTTTAGTTTCATATTGGTTTAAATTTCTCAAACACAGTGTCGGTGTTTATTTAGATTTACCCACATGTTTAAAATTTATTTTGCTTACTATTCTTTCCTAAATCTCAGACCTTTCTTTAAAAATAATTTCACTTTTTCTTGAAGTATACCCTTATATACAGTGGTTCTCTGCCTTCCTAATGCCGCGACCCCTTAATACAGTTCCTCATGTTGTGGTGACCCCCAACCATAAAATTATTTTCATTGCTACTCTATAACTGTAATTTTGCTACTGTTATGAATCGTAATGTAAATATCTTTTTGTTTTCCGATGGTCTTAGGCGACCCCTGTGAAAGGGTCGTTCGACCCCCAAAGGGGTCGCAACCCACAGGTTGAGAACCGCTGCTTTACAAGTTAATTTACGGAGGGTCTTTTGGTTATAAACCCAGTTTCATAATGTCTGTTTTGCCCTTGTTCTTGAAACCTTAGTTTTACTGGGATTAGACTCCTCGGTTGTCTCCTAGTTATTATTTGAAGATATTATTCTGCTTCTGATTTCTGTGATTGCTGTAAAGAAGTCTGTCAGGGCTAATTGTCATCCTTTGGAGGTAATTTGTCTTCAGTGCTTTTAATAGTTTCACTTTGATCTGAGTGTGGATTTCTTTTTTAAAACTTGTTTTGAATTTATTCTATTTTCTGATTCCTATGTCTTAAGTTCTGTAAAATTCTCACTGGTTGCCTCTTTGACTGTTGCTTCTCCCTCATTTTCTCTATTCTTTCCTTAGAAGTATAATGGACTTAACCACTCATATTTTCCATCTTTTTGTCTTTCCATATTTCTATACCGCATTGTGGGTATTTTTCTCATCTGTACATTCCAAGTCAAAAGTTTTCTTTTGAGCTCTGTCTACAGTCTGCTAAGTAGCCCATCCATTGAGTTTCTAATTTTGTTTCTAATATCTTTTATTTCTAGATGTTCTGTTTAGATCCTTTGCATATCTGCTTGCTAGGTTTTGATAGACTTATTCCTTATAAGAATATTCCATATTTTTAATTGCCTTTTGTTTGTATACATATAACACATTTATTGTATTATCTTTATTTAGCAGTGCTAAATCTGCAGTCTTTGCAGGTATAATTCTATTGTTTGCTTCTCTTTCTCACTCACAGGGCTCATATAGCAGTTTGTGGATGTGAGTTCATTTTCCATGGAAGCTTACCTGGGAAATGTTTGAGAACCTGGGTTTAAAGTGCAATCTTCTAGAGACAGTTTGCATTTGCTTCTGCTAAGTGTCTGAAAGCCCTACCAACCTGAGGCACTGTAAATTTTTGATTTTGGATTTTTCAAGCCAGACAGGTCATAGAAATTTAGTCTTCAAAACTGCCCGATTGTGGGCCTATGGTTAGGGATCCTCAGGGGAGACTTGTTTTGGTTTCTTTTCCATTCATCCAAGGATACGGTAGATGACGCCCTTTAATCATACTCTCCCTCTGCTGGGCACGGGCAATTTTCTGCCTGCACAATGATGAAGTCTCCTTCCAGAGTCTGGCTTTATTTTCTGTGCCCTATACGTGTTGTGCATTGAAACTGGACCTTAGGCAAATGCTAACTCCTGCATACTTGCTTATCCCTCTGGATTCCTGCTTTCTCATCATTTCTGGTGTCTTAGGAATTTCCTCACTTCCCTGCCAGCTCAGAAATGAATTTTAAAAGATTTTTTTCAAAAAAATACTTGATCCAGCAATTTTAGGAGTGCTGTGCTGGGAGGAGTTTCCCTGAACATCAGATCTACTGTGTGTGGCTTTGAGTTGGATTTTAAGCAATGAAGTGGATTATGCTTTCTTAAACAGTCGTTTTATGACTTTTACTCAGAGTTCCTTTTCTAAAGAATTGGATTATTAAATCTATTCAGTGAAATAGCCTTCAACATAATGGATATAGTTTCTAATGGATTCCTGTCTCAGAAGCACAGAATAACATTGTATTTTTATATCACACTTTAAGAATAATGCAAGTAATAATGAAATCTTGTTAAAGAGTTCATGGTCATCATTATTAGAACTTTCTTGATATCCTCCAAAATGCAAATTCACATTTTGTTTTATTCACAGATAAATAGACTTGGAGTTTAGAAATGCTGTCATGATTAAGATAACCCTCTGTCCTTTTTTAATGTTTAGAGGTGTACTTTTTTTTCAATAACTCTAAAATGAGAATGCAGTGTTCTCTTTTTTTACCAACTGTCTGATCTGCCACTTTTCATAATTCCTAATTTGCCCTTTTTTACTTTCTTAAAAGACTTTGTACTTAACGTTATAGCATTTTTATTTTTATTTTTTTGCCCTTTATTGCTTAGAAAAAATATATCCCATCTTGAAGCAAATAGGAATAGTTGAGTCCAAGTTAGTTTTTCTTTTTTGTTTATAGTCCTCTGGGTGTAGAAACTAAACATTTTATTGAGTGGATTAATCAAGGATACATTATGTTATATGCTTGTTTCTCCCCAATTGATGAGTGCTGTGTGTGTACACTTGTACATAATATAATTGGTTAGAAGTATTTTTTAGGTGTATGTAGTGTGGCAGATACTTCTATTATAGTAATAGATTGCTTTCAACTTACACATGTGTAAAAACCAAATGACCTATTATTCTGTCTTTATTCTTCTAGGGTAGTACTGAACAGCCTGTCCAAACTAGCAAGATTGGACTAGGAAGGAGAGAGTATCAGAGTTTACAACACCGCCATCATTCTCAGCGTTCTAAATGCCGTCCACCTAAGGGCATGTATTTAACTCAGGAAGATGTGGTAGCTGTTTCCTGTAGTCCCAATGCAGCCAACACCATCCTGAGGCAACTGGACATGGAGTTGATCTCTTTAAAACGTCAGGTATTTTATAAAAATCATACTTTTAATGATTCTGTCCATTTTCCTTATTCACTTTTACCTCAGTAAACTCAGATTTTTGCAGCTTTTTCTCAGCCACATATTTACATAAGCTTCACTCTCTAACATTTACTTTGTTTCCAAATAGTAAGATGCCTCTTGTCTATTCTAGATTTGAATCCCAGTATTTGTACCTGTTAACTCTGCGGTCTTGGGAAATAATAGAATCGTTCAATGCTTCAATTGTGTATCTGTGCAATTGGGGATAATAATCATACTTTTCCTACAGGTTGTTGGCAATTATTTGAGATGATGTATGTAGACTGTTTAGCAATGTTTGGCACATTTTGAAGGCTCAGTGGATAACGGCTGCTCTCTTCATTGTATTTGATTGAATGCTTCGCCTTTAGTTGAACCATGAATGTGTGCAAGATTCCCATCTTCCTAACCACAGCACTCCTTCTGTTTAGAGGACTTCTAAAATGCTTTGCCTGTTAACATTTAAAAAGTGCTCAAATGTTTTTAAATAATGAAGAAATAAAATATACTCAGTCACATGTATTCATACTTTATCCTCAACACTAATGTTTACTTCACTTATAGACTCTTTTTATTGATTTTTATAAAGGAACTATTTTAAAGCTTTAAGCTCTTTTGTTGGTTATTCATTTGATGTGTAACGTAGTAAAGGTTTGCATTCTTGGGTTTACAAATTCCACTTTCATATGGTTCCAGACACATCTCATCTACAGTGCCCAACTGAATTTTTTCATACCCACTCTAGTTATCTGTTCCTCTTTTTGCTTTCCCTCTCTTGGTAAATAGCACCTCATACACTTGGTTACTCCAGCCAGTGACCAGAGTGAACCTTGATCCCTCCTTCTCCCTAATTATCTGCAAGCAGGTATTTACAAAGACATCTTAATATTATTTCCAAGTTATTGCTTTGACCTGTCTCTGTGTACCACTACCACTATTCCTTCCTTCCTACTCTTTTAATTGAAGTCCTCAATATTCCTCACTTGGATTGTTAAATTGATTAATTTCCACCCTTTTCATCCCATTTCATTCTCCAAATTACTACTGGAATTCTCTTTCTAAAAGGCAAATATGGTTATGTTCCCCCTTGCTTAAAAATCCTTTAGTTATCCTTTAGTCTTCAGGCAAAATTCAAATTCTTTGGCCTCAGCCTAACTGCCCATGCTTTAGGGCTTTCCTGCCTTCCTAACTACGTTCTGCCTGGGGGGCATTCCCTCCCCAGCCTGGTCTACCTGCTTAATTCTTGTTAATCCTTGAAAGCTCAATTTTGGTGTCATCTCTGGAAAACTCCTCATCTTCCCTGCCGCCCGCACCCGTTAACACAAATACAAACACTTACTCTCTTGTTCTCTTTTTCTCTCCAAGTCGAGCTTAGGTGTTTTAGCATGTATCATACTTTTATATTTATGTATCTCCCCACTAATCTGTGAAATTATTAAGGACTGAGACTTGAGATTTTCTCTTTGTATGTCTATCTAGCATGGCTAACCAACTAACCACATTTGAACCAACCTAGATTTATACATTTTAACTGTGTTTTTAAGATCTCTTGGGGGAAAAAAAAATTCACAAATCACTTCATAAATATTTGATTGTCCATACTGAAAAAAATGGAAAAAAGTAAATGAACAAACAAAAATCCTAACCTTTAATATTCTAGGTAGAGATTAACAGTATTGCTAATGGCATAGTAGTTAAAAACTTGGCATAGTTCAAATTCAGGTTCTACTTTCTATGTCTGTAGCCTTGGGAAAGTGTTTTAACTTCTCTGCTTTACCTTTCTCACCTGTATTAATGGTTAAAATAAAAGTAGAGGCAGTTCCACTATAACACTTGTTTTAGAAACATGAATTTGTTCCAACATAGTTGATATACTAGGGAATAATTTGAGCATAATACGAATTTTGCATTTGCTTATATATGATTTTTGTCACAAAAAACTGCACCTAGCTATCTAGGCACTACCCACATACTTCATATGTGTACCAGCTATCTCACTCCACTGTGTTACAAGCCATACACATCCATATCTGGCATTAAAACTTGATCTGATTTCAAATAACCCTCTTTGTACTACTTCCCAATAACTCACAAGCTGCAACCAACCATTTTTATATCCGCTTTCATAAGCAACCTCAGATCCTTTTTAAGGTAAAGCAGCATCTTTATTGTAGGATTTGTGAATTTCTTTACCATTTAGAATGTGTAGAACTGTGCTATTGTTTTTATTTGATTTCTATCTTATGTGAAATTGATGAAATTTTTGGATGTTTGTGTCCCAACCTTCTTTTCCCCAAAAGCCCTATGGTTTTTATAGAGTGATTTTGCATAATACCATGACTTTTGAGAACACATATGTCAGGTTATCACAGAACTGATTGTACTTACTTCACAGAGTAATTGTGAGAATTAAGTGATTTATTACATGAAGCATTGACAGTGATGCTTAGCATAGTAAACACCTAATAAATATTATCCATTCTCATCATCATCATTATTATTATTGGAATAATTATTTCATCAAAACATTATGGTAATGAGAAATATTGATGGATTTTAATTCCTATATATACCAGTGTTCTTAGGTTATAGAGACATTTTTTAAAGATACTCAATACTATAATTTGTGAACTGTGTCTATTAGATATATACATATGTATATAAGTTGATATGTATATCAGTTGAATGAGTGGTATATATACCCTAAGTGTAATAAGGTATGATGTGTCTATTCTCCTGAAATAAAATTTAAGAGGGTGTTGGTATATATCCTTTTCACTTATTGAGAGCTTGAAAATTCACCTAAGTACATGATCTGATTCACATTTTGGGTTATTTTCTTGAAGGTTCAGAATGCTAAGCAAGTAAACAGTGCACTTAAACAGAAAATGGAAGGTGGAATTGAAGAATTCAAACCTCCTGAGGTACGTTATGAAGAGTATATGTGGCTCACTGGTGAAAGCTTGTTCTTTGAGTTATCCAGTGTTCAGCTGCTGTGGTCACGTGTTGTTAAGACTGTGAAGGTTTGATAGTATGGATCATTTGTTAGGTCTCTTTTGTCATTTAGATAGTCTTGAGAGACTTGGCTAATGATTTCAGTGATATCATTTCTTTCCTGCCCTTAGCAATTCATTTCAAGCAAAGTATTTAGGGAATATAGCTATACGAGTAGGCCCAGTGCGTTTGAAACTGGAAGGTCACTGATGAACGAGCCAGCACATTTCTGGATCTACAGCAGTGTTTGCTCAAAGCCCATTTCTACTTGCATGAATTGGTAACACAGCAAGAAAAAGATCACAAAAAAAGGAGCTCGTTTTAACAATTTTAACAACTTTAAGATGCTTGTCTTTTGGCTCAGTTTTCCAATTAGGATTTTAGCATCTGAACTTTTTTGTTCTTGTATACCTAAAAATATGAAATCTAAAAACAAGATATAACTTGTATTTCAACTGAAACTTAATGTTTTTGATATTTGTGATAATTATAGGAGTACTTAAATGCCCATGAAGTCCAATCAAATCTTTTTACAGGAGCTCCTATTATAAAATCTTTTTCTTCCCTTTTTTTTTTTTTATTTAAGACTCCTATGTTATGTATGCTTCATATGCTTCACTTGCCTTTCTATGTATGTAATAATCAAATAATCTTATTGGAGCCTAATGGGACATTTCCTCCCACCCCCCAAATCACAGGTTGACTGAAATATCTGCAAATGAAATATGTGTGAGGGGTTGGGGGAGAGGCAGAAGAGTAATGCTTCACAACTAATGTACCATATGCCATCTTACTCATTTCAGTCTTTCAGAACGAAGAATCATGAAGAAAGTTGTTTTAGTTTGTTTTGAATATCTCTTTCAAAGTTAGGAAATAGAAAAGACTGAAATATACATAGACTAATATCTCATTCCAAACCCACAGGTAAACTGACAAACATTCTCATGACATTTATTTATTTAAAGGCAGTGTAATACCAAGAATACTACTTTACTTTGTTATATTATTGCAACAAAAAAAATTATTGTAAATTTTGTATTGAAATTTCATATTTAATTATGTATTAAAATATATAAAAGCAAAAATCTTTAAATGCCTATAATTTTAAAATATAATTTAATAATTAAAATTTAAAATACAGCAGCTATTGAAAACATTATGAAAAAAAAAAAAAAGAAAGAAAACATTATGGGAACACCATGAAGAACTTTATGCCAATAAGTTTAAAACTGTAAACAAAACTTAGAAATTCCTAGGAAAATAAGTCTTCCAAAACTGTCTTAAAAAGAAAGAAAACCTGAATAATTTATAACCATTAAATAAAATGAAGGAACTATTAACATTTTTCTCATAAGACAACACCAGGCCCAGACAATTTTCCAGAAAAAGTATACCAAATTTTCAAGGAAACGATAATTCTAATCTCAAATTTTCCAGAAAATTGCAGGAGAGTCTCATTCAATAACATATAAAGTGAGACGTGCAAGTGCAGTAGCACTTATAACTTTCCTGTATGCTACCTCAGTTGATACATAAATCCCAAGAAGTAGATGAAGCAAATACTATTATTTTACATGAGGAAACTGGGCCTCAGAGAGGTTAACTGACTTGATTAAGGTCACACATCTAGTAAATAATAAACCTGGCTATATTGCAGATTCCTAGAGTCCAATTGGAGTCCTAGATTAATATCATGCTGCCTCTCTTACTTTTGGAAGTTTTCATATAATAGCAAAATTGTATGATAGATTTTCCCATTTAAGTGCAGTTGTTGGGCTAGAAATTATCCAACATTTATTACAGTTTTTGGTTTATTGTACAAATAAATCAAAATGAAACCACCACAATTTTGACACTACCATCCGTACATTGAAGTTTGAATATGAACTTTGAAGTTGATTTATTGAACTCAATATGATTTGAAAAGTTACATGTTTTATTATCTAGAAAATACCCAACATATATTTTATGTTTATCATTATTTCTATTGCTTTTCAGGGGAGAGCAACCTGAATAGATATA
Organism: Hipposideros armiger; assembly: GCF_001890085.2. NCBI lineage: Eukaryota > Metazoa > Chordata > Mammalia > Chiroptera > Hipposideridae > Hipposideros > Hipposideros armiger. The sequence goes on along the minus strand of NW_017731372.1, from coordinate 7,123,238 downwards.
CATATTTCAAAATACTAAATTAACAGTCATAATAAAGACCTCGAAAAATCACATGATCTATCCTTTTACCTTTAGATTAGGTAATACCTAACCTAAAGAATTTCTACCCTAAAGAATTTCATTAACTTTTGGATCAATAGGCTACTAAGTGATGTAACTCAACTGAAAGTAAACAGTTACTAAGATGCTTTGGTTGTATTTGTTATTTTCATTTAGGGAAAAATTTGGTGAAAAAAGTTCACACTTCCATAAATATTTATTGATCACCTATTTTATGTAAGGCACTATGTTAGGCACTGTGGGAAGTATGTGTTTGGGAAAGGTGGAGGACTCATAAAAGTGAGGAAGAGATGGATTTTTCCATCCGCTTTTTTTTTAAAAAAAAGAACTTGTAGTCTAGATGCTATAAGAGAACCTGATTAAAGTTATATGCTAGATATGTAAGTAAAGTGTATAAAGAGGAAAACAAGTGGTCATTATTCATTCTGGCTAGGATCATCAGGGAATACTTCCTAGAAGGGGATGTTTCAGCTGAGGTTTAAAGGATCCATAGGATTTTTACAGAAAGGGCAGGCAGAGAATCATGAGCCGTGGTTTGGTGTTGAGCAATACATTCAACATGCAAATCCAGTGGAGAAAAATAAAAACACTTTTATAAACCAATCAATAGGTATTCTCGTCAACATTTTTTATGTGCTCATTATTGTGCTAATTATAATTACTATTGAGAATTCAATAGAAGTGTAAAACAATCTTTTCTCCAGTAGTATATTGTCTACATAAGAAGGCAAACATGGATGCAGAGGACGGATCAACACGGTTTATGAGAGAGGTATTAACAAGGTTGAGTTGAGCAGGGACTTCTTTATGGTAGAGATCAGTGGGCAAAAACCAGAGTATAAGTCTGAGAGCGAAGGGAAGTCTGCCTTTTAAAGTAAGTCAGATGGAAAGACCCTATAGTTCCTTCAATACAGGAAGGATGTAATGAAAATTTTTAATTTTAGGGAAGTTATCTTGTCAGTGTTATACAGGATAATTTAGAAACTTTACAGATGCTCAAATATCAAGCATGTGAGTGATAAAATAAATGGTAAAGAGGATTGGGTAGGGTCGGGCATTCGTTGTAGGAATGGACAGCAAGTGGTAATTCCAAAGAACATTGCAAAGTAGAAATTAGCGTATCTCCTTCAAAGTATGTGAGAGCGTTGTGGGGAGTGGTGGCATGTTTGGTTATGCTTTGATTTTTTTGGGGAGTGAAGGTAGGTAGGTGGGGACAAAGAGATTAGTGAATCCAGGAAGAAAGAAACTGAGAAAGGAGTGCTTTTTGAAGCTAGAAATTTCCCCATCTGTGGATGTTTTCATGAATAGATGGGTGACGTTCTTTCATTATGGACGTTGGATGGAATTTTTAGCAGTGGGTCTACCCAACTGGGTTTAAGTTGGTGATCTTTTCTAACTCTTCCCACTCAGAGATAGTATAAATCTACTACTGACTAAAATGGAAAAGATGTAAAGACAAACAAAGTTATAAGGGAAAGAATGCAGTAAAGATGCTGAATTCACTAAGGCTGTCATAGATTGTTCTAGAAGGCTTTTTGGAGCCTTTTATATTATTACTAGTGTATATTGGATTGTTTTATATTAATATTTTATTATTTTTAAAACAATGGTACTTCAGACTGGGGTTTGCTGTAGAAGAATGTTCTCAGTGGTACCAGCCAGCTAACCACAACTACCACACAATGTTAGATTCCTAGATATATTCTGGTTGTCCTTTCTTTAAGTTAAATAAACCTCCACCAGAGTTTGTTGGGTTTCAAAGAGAATATAAAAATTAGTAACTTAAAGAAATCTTACGCATTTAAAAAATTTTGAAAGGGCCAGCCAAGTGGCTCAGTTGGTTAAGAGCTTGCTCAAGAGTTTGAGCTCTGAGCAACAGCGGTTCGAGTCCCGGCCTGAACTGAGCAGCCGCTGAGCTGCCAACAGGTGGCAGGATGGCTCAGCTAAAATAAATAAATAAATAAATAAATAAATAATTTTGACCCTTTTTCTCCTTTAGTATTTCTCCTCTTCCATGCTTCCATTTTGTTATGCATAGACTATTTAATTCCATACAGTTTCAACTCTGCCCCTGCATTTTTCCTCTGAAGCTGCTTCTTAAAGGTTAAAACATTGGTGCTAATGACCAGTTTCCACAGCTCTAACTCCTCATTTCCTTTGCCTTCTTCTGACCCTTGACATAGATGACAACCTTCCTTTATTTTCTGATAGGTTATGTTCTCTTTTATAACTATTATGTCCCCTTCTTAACTGTAACTTCCCTTTTTATGTGTAAATATAGGCATTCTCCAAGTTTTTACCCTCAGAATTCATTTCTCTCTCTTTTCTTTGGAAATATCATACAACCTCATATTAAAGTTACATCATATGTACATTTAAATGACACAAATTCAAAGACAGATATTTAGCCAAATGAAAAGGAGAATGTTTAGTAATAGCACGTGCAGTAGTACTGGTGATTCTGCCTCTGCTCCATTTATCAAGTGTGTGCCCCAGAATGAGCAGTTCTGAGGCTGAGAACTATGAATCCACAGTTCTTTCAGTCAGTTTCAGCTTCCACATGCCTTCTGTGTGAGCATCTCCTTGACCTGAGTGAGACTCTAGTATTTAAATATGTATTTATCGTTTTCATTTAATACTACCCTAAATTTGAGCCAAAGGCTTCATCTGGGATTCAACTAAAAAACGAATGGTCCATTCCAATGCTGAAGGAGTACCTGGCTATGTGGACTTCCATGCTCAATTCATAGGCTAGTTTTAGAACCTCACATCTAAGTAAGATATGACTCCATTATTTTCCCTCATATTCATTTTCCATGCCCTTAAAAATGTGATTAAATAGAGGAATCTGTGTTAGCCTCAAGCGGGACCTGCGCTCCACCTGAATGTCCTGCCGAACACCTCGTTTTCGGTGTGTCCCAAGTGAATTCACCACATTCGCCTTGCCTCCCCACGTCTCCCAAATCGGCATGTTTTAACTTCCTAAGTCCTTAACAGCGTCTCCCTCCTCCTAGCTCAAGGCTTCAAGTCTCATTATGGTTATAATCCTACCCCTCTCCTGCTCTTCCCTCCCCCACAAAAAACATTGCTTATTAAACTTAGTGTGAACGCGTCAACCTTAATATTTACTGCCCTTCCAAAAGTGGTCCTAACTGAATTTTAGTTTAGTTAAATTTTACCAACTTTCTTGGCTTATTTATCACTTGTTCCTGACACAAATCCCATTGTTCCTGATATATGGTATGCCTTGACCTCATCGTTGCCTTTCAGAAACTGTTCTTAAACCCGTCTCAATCTCCAGTTCTTCCGACGTGGCTTTGTCCCCAGTCCAGTCATTGTGACTTTTCCTCTCATCTTTGAATCCCAGTATGCTCTTTACATTTCTATGTTAATAGTTATTTGTGATCATCCCTTGCTTGTATGCTGAAAATAGGTTTTCGTAGTGTAACATTTCTCTTTCATTTTTTGTTCCCTTTTCATTAATAACACCTTTTCCTTCAGTTTCTACCTTTCAAGTTTAACAAACATCAATTAATCAACTTTAACCTGTTTGCTCAGGCAGTGTTCTAGATGTTTTTTACATACATTCTAAATATATCTTCATATATATTTTACATCTATTCTAAATTTAATCCTCAGAACAACTTGCATGTAGTTTACAGGAGATCCTCAGTGTCCAAATGCTCATTGATCTGAGGAGTGCATGGAGAAGCAAAACTTGCCAAACAAGAAAATATTCTCCGATGAACTGAGCACTTACAAAATTGGGCTGTCCTCATCACTGTTCCCTAATTAATTCTAGCCGTTGTCTACTCCATTCATCACATCAACATCCTGCTCAATGACTCTCTTGCTTATACAATGCAAATATAGCATAAACCAAAATGAAATTGTAAACATTGCAAAAGAGGCAAAACTTCATGAAGTCTATGAAAGTACAGGAGAATCACTAGCAACACTGTTGACACATGGGTACCTAGCAAAATTTACAACTGAAGAGGAAAGGATGATGACTCGTAGAAAAGCACTTCAAAAAAGAATAATTTAATTACCAAAAATTGAGAGGACTTTGAGAAATTTCTTGAGGTCTTCTGTGCTCATGTTGTAAATTTCAAAACTGGAGAATGTTGTATCATTGTATAGTCAGAAACAATATTCTAAAAATTAAAATGAAACATATAAGCTAAATCTCTTAACTATTTTTTAAGAACTAATTTTTATAAGTTTTAGTTTCTTATTTCAGGTTAAGTTGTAATCAACCCTTTATTTTTTTAGCCATTTAATTTGAAATGTTTGGATCTGTTTTAAGTAAGTTCTAGTACCAATTATCCTTGGGTACCAAGGACCTCTTCTATTTACCTTTCACAGCCAAGGTAACATCAAATTACCTGGGTATTAATTCAAATATTAGCTCCTACTCCATTCTTGTTATTCCTCTTTTTGGGGAACATATGTTTAAATTTTTTAATTTTTCCTCTGTCATCTTTTTGTTTTCATTTATTTCTTTTTACTTTTCTAACCATAGTTCACCATTTTTTTATTACTGCTAAAGCATGTCCTATTTCCTCTCTTTCTCCTTACCCTTTTACTGTTGTTCCTTTGCCTCATCACTTGAGGATTACCCCCACTGTCTTTGCCTGGCCTACCTTGCTATCCCATGTATCTCATCATCTGGAATTCAGTGCTTTCTGTTTTAGGTTTTTCCTTCCTTTACTCTTAAGTCTTATTTTACTTTTTTCTTTCTTCTCTAATTATTTGTTTTAACTTTGAATTTTTCATTCTTTTTTTAAAATATGTACTTACACCTGCTCATTCATGACGAGACAGTTGGTATTACTCAGAACCTCTGTGCTCTGTAGAAATCTTATTGCTAAGAAGAAAATAAGAGCTAAATATCCCTTCTCAAAGGAAGCCTTTCTGTTTTGCCCAGCATGTCCATGGTATCCACCAGCCCACTTTATCTGGGCAGTTTGTACTGCAAACCCCTGTAGGCTGGTGTACTTCTTTCTGTCCCTCTGTCTGCTGCCAAAAGTCCTTGATTAACCATCAGTGGGTATACACTAATGAAATTTGATTAGATATTTAATATTGTAATATTGCCATAATAAAATTCCTAAACTAAGGATTTTTTTTAAAACAAAAATATTGGGAAGAATATGAGGGGTCTTAGGGAAACAAAATTTTGTTATAGTGGGTCACTTTCTGTTTCAGAAATTTAAAGAAATATTCTGGACTTAGCCCTGATCTACAGTTCTATGTTGATTTATACAATACTATTTTTGGTAGGGTAAGGATAGATTTCATCTAAATATGAAGATACGAAATTTTAAAGAGTCACAGATCCTCTCTAAAGAAAATAAAGTCGCCTAAATGTTTAAAACTAGGGTGGTGAACACAGAATACGGTATAAAGATGATGTATTATAGAATTGTGTACTTGAAACCTGTATAATTTTGTTAACCCATGTCACCCCGGTAGATTTAATTTAAAAAAAAAAAAAACTAGGCTAAAATTAGCATCTGTAATGTGATAAGAACATTGGAGTTAGAAAATAGGTGACTAATAGATTTTTTTCAGTTTTAATATTTCTGACTAGAATATAAATGTGAATGTTATTCATCCTCCCAAATTGGTACATTTCCCTTTCATTATCTTTTTGTGTGGGTAAAGGGTAACTCAGAATATCATTTTTTAATTTTTATAAAAATGGGATCTTCCAAAATCAGTTTTAGTAATCTCATGTCTGTAATTTGGTGAAAAGTAAAAAAAAAAAAAAAAAAAAATTAAATAAGCACTTTGGAAAAATGTCTGTCTTCATATCCTCATTAGGAAACTTCTCTTTAATTTTGTAGTCAAATCAGAAAATTAATGCCCGTTGGACCACAGAGGAGCAGCTTCTAGCAGTGCAAGGTATATTAAAGATAAGCAGTTCTTGTTGTTCATAACTATTTAACTTGTCATGAAAGGTGACTACCATAGTTCTTCCCTTCCTTTAGAAATGGATCAAGAAAGGGCTCTTGTGTTCACAAAGTCCTGTTGACCAGGAATTCTGTTTTGTATCTGTGGATGTGACATACTGAGCCTATGTTCATTTTGAGTCCTGAACAGCACGTAACGCGTTCTCAGCTCTAAGTAAATGATGGTGGTGACAAGCTTGCAAGTCATATGGTGGCAGAAGCTCTGTGTGTCTATTTTGGTATTCCTGCAGTTGGGTTCATTCTTACTACAATACATCAGTCATTGATAACTCATGGTTAAAACATGAATAAACTATTATATATTTCTTGTTTCTCTGTATAATAGTGTTCCTCTATTTGATAAATGTCAGGTACTGAAAATATTAATGGTATGCTTAACTTTCAGTGTATTATAACTTAGATGTGCCACTGAATGCTTAGAAACCTGACTAAAAATATATATTGATATTATAAAAGAGACTTGAGATATTTAAATATATATACATACAGCATTTTAAATGCAGTATTTATAAGAATGCTTTGTTGAATTATATGGCAAAACATTTTTGTTTTAAAAATACCCTTGAACTATGTGCAGAACTGATGGTATAATTTTAAGTTTGTTCTACAATTTGTTTCTTCCTGGTTGAGCCCTCTTGTGTTGAGTGAGTACTTGATCTAGGTTAACTACTATAAGAGAATTGGGCCCCAGTGAAACACACAAGTATACTTTTAAAAATATTTTCAAGTATTCAAACAGAGAACCGTATGTAACTCAAAAATGCTATGCAAGTATCATTGGGATGTGAGAATAATGTAATTAAAGAGTGATCAATAGGTGACTCTGCAGTTTGGGTTAGAGTAAGAATTACTCAGCCAGTGTGATTTGAAAATGTCACTGGAGGGTGCCCGCAGGATGACATCAGCCTTCTCTTTGGCTCTACAGCAGCACACATTTATTTCATAAATGAAAAGATGTGATCCTCCGGAGGCAGGGTGCTGGCTGTGCATTGAGCATACCTGTAATTGTAGAACTAAGTTTCTGAATGAGTCAGAACAAATTCATTTATAATGTTCAATAATAGCTGTTTTAAAATTCAAAACAGACAGTTTAAATTTTTTATTACAAGTTTAGTATGTTTAATGGCTGCTTCAAATTCATTTAGAACTCTGACTTATAGCGCTAACATAGTTATTGGAGTAGGCATTACTTTTATTGATGTAAAGCCTGTGTTTCCTTCCATCACAGTCTGTAACTTACAGAATTTAACCCTGGTTTCCAGTATTCCGTGGCTTAAAGGTTAGATATTAATCCTGTTCTCTAGTGCAAGAAATTATCCCAGTGAAAGGGTTTTCTGAGGAGTATCGCCAAGGAAAATCTGAGCTAATGCTTCTCTATACAGCACTCAGGATTTCATACTGTTTGCATGCAGCACTGCTTTAAGTGGTAGAGTCCATTGACCATGGCTGGGTTGGATATTATGCAAAGCTACATTCAAGGGAAGAGACAATGGCAAGTGTGAGCTATATATGGGGATGTTATCTCAGCTTATAAATATTAAAAGGGAGGATTTATAGATATAATAAAACCTTTCAGTATTCTTACATCTAAAAAGTAACCCTTAAATAGGTTATGCTAATGCAGCAATTTCTGTAGAAATAGGTATGTTCTTAGGATTTCGAAAGTACTTTTTTAATATGTTAATATCTTTGTTTTTACTTATTTGATTCTGTATGGAAGTTTTGTTTTCACTTTGGGTCTTTTAGGTTTTTTGTTTTTGTTTTACAAGTTTTTGTTACTTAAAATAAAACAATATAAAGCTATTTGTATCCAAAATAGCTATTTAAGGGAAAATTAAAAAGTGCCATTTTGCCTCATGTCCACACATTTATTTAATGCTCAGAAGTGTGTCTTATAAACAATATAATCATATAGTAATGTCTCCAGTACCTGAGTCTCAGTGTGGTTGAGGTACATAATTGCAGTTTAATTTTAACATGTGGTTTGCTCTCAAGTATTTATCTTAGCAGGCAATTGTTTTTGTTTTTTCTTTTTAGTCTTTATGATAAACCTTTATATAATATTGTTGTTATTATGGCCATTTCAGTTTCATAAAGTAATAAATCATTTGTTTTGATAGTAACGTGTTTTAATTTACATAGGACTTTATAGTCAAGACATTTTACATATATACCAGGGGTGCCAAAAAGTGTATACAAGTGGAAACTTTGGTCAACTTTGCTCAAGCAGTAGTTCACCATAATCAGAAGTGTCTGGACACTGACGGTAACCACTTTGAGCACCTCTTGTAATTACAGAAGTCAAACATGACTTGTATTCATTTTTTGTTATCAGTATATACTGAATATTACAATTTTAGTAGTTTTTTCCTTTCTTAAAATGTGTATACATTTTTTTGGCACCCTCTGTATTCTGATTTGACACTCATTTATTAAATGCTTTATTTTGTCTTCCTCATAGTTGATTATTACAGTGACCTGGAGAGAAAAATATTGACTCTAGTGTCACTAGTGAGATTTATAACTATTATTAAATAAACATTTTTATTGTAACTCTTTTAAAACTAAATGAATATATTGGGTTGTCGGAAAAGCCATGATGTATTTTTTCTTTGTTTTTAGTTGCAAAAATGCGTCATGACTTTTCCGACAACCCAATATTAAGATCATTTTCTAGGGCTTAAATATATAGTATTTTTCACTTTCCATCTACTCATATTGTTGTTAACTAAATACTAACCATTTAAATAATAAATACTTAAATAATAAATACTTAAATCAATGAATATCATTTTAATAGTATTTAAATAAATAAATAATAAACAATTTCCCCATATTTGGAAGGGGGGGAAAATCATGCTCAAACCAAATAGGAATGTCTAGTTATCCTTCTGTTATCTGTCACTTTATTATGTTAATTTTAGTTCTAGCTATATTATAACTTTAATAACATGCAAGAGTCCCCAAGTGGGATATTATAGATGCTGATAATTTAATCCTCTTAAAATACTTGCCAAGAATGGTATTTCTACAACTTCTGTAATCTGTTCCAGCCTTAAGTATCTAAATTTTGTATTATAACAAATTAGTTAACAGTGAAACCAATTAGTCTTCATATATTTGTGTAAATGGTGAAATATCCATTTGTAGTTTGTGTCACATATTATAAATTTTTTTTCGAATCTGTAGTGCTTTTACAAATTATCCCCATAACATCTTGATATTCATGTGATTAATATTTCTTATTTAGCAAGAATTAAGAAAGGGATTAGATTCTAGGTGTGTGTGTGTGTGTGTGTGTGTGTGTGTGTGTGTGTGTGTGTGTGTTCATATAAAATGGAATAATTGTTAGCTGTGTTCAAAAAATAACAATGTACTTAAATGATAGTACAAAACATGTACTCTTTAAAGTATATGGGGCAGAAGCATGGTATACAGTATTTGCCATTTTAATTTAGATCTCTTATTAAAGGTACACTATTCACCTCATAGTCATTAGTGCTAAAAAAAATATGCTCCCCAACTAAAATATTTGTGTTACTTTAGGATAAACCAAAAAAAAAATTTCTTTCCAGTTTTATCAAGATGTCAACTTTAATTTTTAGTTTTTTTATTTTTATAAGTATATATTGCCAGCCTTCTCATATAGAACAGGAAATAATAGAGCTATGTTCAAGGGGATTATGCTTACAGTTAATGTTACCTTCTCGCCCTCTAGTTCATACATTCATTCATTTTTTAGGAGAAATGAAGTTACAAATCTAGAACTTGTCTTCTTTCTAATTTTATCTTGTACTTTCTTTAAAAAGCTAGAATGGTTCTTAAAGTAGGGGAAAAAGAGACTTGGCAGTTGGTTAAGACATAAGGATTGTAACCTAGTACATGAATGATCAAAAGGAAGTGGAGCCAGGAGATTCGTACTTTCCCATCTAAAAGGCACACGTGTACTTTAGAGAGTTTCTTCTATTATAACAGACAGTGTAAGAATGTAGGTCCAAAAGTATAGTTGCCAGCTTTCTGATGCACTTGCTTCAAATAATTCAAAATTCCCAGCATTTTTATGGTGGCATTTAATTTAAAACAAGGAATATGGAAATGCAAGACGCAGAAGAAGAGAAAGGATAAACCCTGGGAAGAGAATATATGATTTTGACTTTTAACACTCGCCTAGATGTACCAATCACTGCCCCACTGCTGTTGATACCTTTTTCTTTCTTTGACACAAATTCTGGAAGAGATTTACAGAAGGTGGAAAGAAATGCATGTTCCCAAATAGAGTCTAAAATTAATCTCTTATTAATAGGAAAGAACCACATCCGTGGAGTTTCTAGATGTTACTATGTTATTTCAAAGATAGTTTTGAAAAGTTAATATTTCCCAATTATACTAAGTACATGCTCACTTGAAGAAATTTTGCTGTAGGAAGCAGGGAAAAATATCCCTCCAAATTTTACTACCTGCAGCTTCCACTGTAATGTTTTAGCTTTTTTTTTTTTTTTTGGTGTACCAAAAGCAGATTTATGATATCCTTCTAAGAAAAAAAAAAGTCCATATAATTCCACGTCCAGAGTTGGGAAACACCATGTTACAAATGCTCCTCAAGTTACTATCTTACTAGGCAAAGCTCAAAAAGATGAACATATGGTTTTTTGTTGGGTAATATAGAATACCAATTCGAAAATGTGGACTTGCAAAAATTGTAATGATAACACAGTATCCTAATGAGTTAGTTTTATGTTAATTCCCAAACAAAACTTTAAAAGTATATATTATATTACAGATTATAAGGTATATCATCTGCCAGCATAGGAGGCCAAGTTATTTCATTGTAGCTTTCAAACGAAATTTAGAAATTTAACTGAAAACAATTTTTTTCTCTCCCTGGGAAATTTACAATTTACCTCTTCCAGGGTTCTGTGAAGTTTTATTCCACTAACCTTTGAAAACTGACCTCCAGCCCTAAAGGTGAGAAGTTTAATTTAAAACCATGGTTCAAATGGACCTTCGCCTTTTACATCTTCAGGAAGAGAGAGAGATGTAATCACTGTATTTAATTTCCTTCATAATAAAGCAATCAGCTGACCCTGTTTATTATAAACTGTGAAAAAAAGTGGGCCATCCTTCCCCCAGGTACAAATTGTAACTAAAGGAGCTCTCATGTCGTAGGTTGTTCAAGTGAGTTGCTCAGCACTGCTACCCCTGCTTAGGTTGTCCTCCAGACCCTAGCTGGAGACTTTTCTAAAGGAGCAGTGCCAGTAAGTCTAAAGTTGGTGTTTTACTCAAGTTTGACGAGTTATCAGCCACAGTATAGAGCTTAAGCATTCCATCTTCTAATCAAAATACACTGTTGAGCAATAAGTGTTATTGGGAGTGTGAAGGTGATAAAGAAGTCAGCCATGTGTGACTCTTGTTGTTTGAGAAAGAAAAACAGAACGAAGCCTGTGGGGAAGCAGAATCAGTCATACTTCCTGAGCACTTCTGGGGTACTCAGCATTGTAGTAATGCTGGTGCTGATTTGCATTCCATAGGACCGTACCTCCCAACCTTTTCACACTGGGGCAAGCAGTGGAAATTAGGAAATTTGTCACAACACACTGAGGCCAACAAATGAGGCTGCTGTTGTCCACAGAAGACTGCCAAGGAGCCCTAGCTCATGTGCAGACCCTGCCCAGGCACATTGCAGGCTGAGGACATTGGTATCTGGGCCCACTTGTTCTCAGGACCTGAATGGGACCCTCAACCAGACTGCAGAAATCTGCACTGGCCTGAGGCTCAAGATTTTGCAAAGTAGTTAATACAAAACTACAGTACAAGAGTTAATAATAAACATACCTAGGTGACTTGGAAAAGTCCTTGAAATCCAAAGTGTCTGGGAAAACTAAAGCTCCTATAGGAAGTAGTAGCTTTGGTCTGTAATTCTGGAGATGCAACAACATTGGTGACAGGGTGAAGTCCATTGAACTACAGAAAATAAAGTGGAAGATCAAAAAAAATAGAGTCAGAGGAAGAGGGGACAGTTATATAATGGAATCAGATGTGGAAATAATGGTAGGTTTTAGAATATATTTTGCTAAACCAATAGGTGTTCTGAGGGTTGTAATAGCTGCAGACTTAGAGTCAGCATTAATCCTACTGTGATGTCTCGCTAGGAATACAGAAGATCTAATCCTAGATTTATTTAAGGTTTTTATTTCTAAACTTATGTATTCAGTAGGTTTGGTCATTTCTAGAATGTAAATTAAATATTCCTTATGAAAATTAGTATTCTGACAGAACACTGCATCTAATTTCTAATTAGCAGTTGTTTTTCAGTGCAGTGATCCCAAATGAGTTGCTGTTTTCCAAAGTGTAAGTAGTAGAGAAGTACTTAAATATGTAGCAATAATTCCAAATATGAAATATAACCTTGAATTTTTATTGCCAAATCCTCAGTGGAACCTAGTCACAATTAGAATTTATACTCAGTTATGAAGTTCAAACTGGAAATTAGTTCATGGATTTTAAAAGAATATAAATTCATTCATTATGTTACTAAAATATTATAAATAATCTTTGAGTGTCATTATTACTTTATTGTTATGCATATGTCTGTCCCTGTAGAACAGAGCAAATGAGCATAGTTCACATACCCAAAACTCTGTATTAAAAATGGGTATAGCTTAATGTCAGACCTTCCCCCCAAATGCTCTAAGAGTCAGCCTAGCTAGTTGAACTTAGCAAGAAATACTTATTCCCAAGTTCTCGATATAAAATAAGGGCAGAATTTAAAAACAGGAATTATGTCATATCATGATGGTGCTTTAAGATAATTGGGTAATACCAATAGGTATCAGTAAGACTATATCTAGCCTTTCTACTGGGGTATTAACACACCCTTATATTATCCTCCCCTCTGTGATTGTATGCATGTTAAGTTTATTTCAACCCCCATATTTCTGGCTTCTTACACACTTTATATCATAGGTATCAGTATTTTTTTTCTCCATTCTCATCTCTGTGATTAATGAGTTATTGTTTTCTAGTATTTTTAAAAGCAGTTATTAAGTTGTAAAATCAAAAATTTTGACAACTTTATTTTAAATGCATCTCATTTTAGACTGAGTCAGTGAACTTCTTTTAGAATTCTCTTAAGAGCAAATTATTATCCATCTGATTATATAAAATCACTTTAAATTTTGTAGCGTGATTGACTATCTTAAGTTCATAAATCAAATATTATCCTTTATTATAATAAAATTTCCATAATGAAAAGTTAGTCTCTGAATGTACAATCCTTCTTAAATTTAAGGTATGATAAACACAAGTGCTCTACTAATAGTTGCTACTGTAACCTTATTCCTAAGTCTATAAGGCATAGTTAGGAACCCTTCATATATACACTCTAGAACTATTAGATGAGATAAAATCCAACTGACTCTGAAAAATAGCTTCCCATTTTTTGTCCATCAGATTGTGATGATTCTCCTGCTTTTTAAATTCTTATTTCTGTTCGTCAGTACCCTGGTGAGATAGCAAGTAATCACCAGTTGGTGATTAAGTTGGTATTAAGACCAGAATTATAATGCTTTTCTTAATGGGGGAACCCTAAGGCGACTCACTCAGTCCATTGAGGGGATGAAAGAGATGGCTCATTCCCATCCTGTTTTGTTTACAAACGGTGTTGCTCAAATTTAGGTGACTGGCTACTAGGGAAATAAATGAATATGGAATTGAGGATGGAACAAAGAATTCAATGCTTTACAATAAATGGACTGTATTTGAGAGTTCAAGAGAGGATTGGAGAAAATAACTGAGTATGTAAAACATGGTAAGTTTCTGATTGTTCAGTTGAAGGCAAGTGGCTGGCTCCATGAAATGACATAATTGAGTGTTTTCATCTGGGACCCTGATATCTTAGCCTCTATATCAGAATTGAGAAATGAGCAGAGTTTATCAGAAAGGATTTTCATTGCTGGTATCTTTTGTGTGTGCATGATGTATAGTACACACAGTTCTCCTTACTGATCCTTCACCAGGTGTATTATTTACTTTGCCTTCCAGGTGTCCGAAAATATGGTAAAGATTTTCAAGCTATTGCAGATGTAATTGGCAACAAGACTGTTGGCCAAGTGAAGAACTTCTTTGTAAACTACAGGCGTCGGTTTAACTTAGAGGAGGTATTGCAGGAGTGGGAAGCAGAACAAGGAACCCAGGCTTCTAATGGTGATGCTTCTGCTTTAGGGGAGGAGACAAAAAGTGCTTCTAATGTGCCATCAGGGAAGAGCACTGATGAAGAAGAGGAGGTGTGTTTGTGTATGGAATTTGAGCTAATATGAGTCGAGGAAGCACCATTTTGTGTGGTGTTCTGTAAGGTTAATTTGTCAGAGGACTAGCTAAATGAGCATGAAAGGCTGACAATACACTTACTCAGTGGTGCATCTCTTGTGACTCTTAAGTCATATGACATGCTAAGTTTCTGCTCCTAGAAGAATGGAGAGTGTATTGTTCTTTCATAGTCTTATTTTTATTTCCAGTGTTAAGCTGTTTACTAATAAAGATGCCTGTTTGGTAGCTTCGTTGCTTTTTCGGTTTTTGGTTTTTTTTGTTTTGTTTCGTTTAAAATAAAAGAAGCTTGTGCTTCCAAAATATACTGGTGTTATGTTTTTGTTTTGTTTTGATTTGTTTTGTTTTTCCTGTGACAGCCCAAACTATATTGCGTTAAGTTCATTAGGAACTATCGTCTCATGTGTGTGTTTTTGTTTCCTCACCTCTAGGCACAGACCCCACAGGCTCCTCGGACTCTGGGCCCATCACCTCCTGCCCCATCATCCACTCCAACACCAACAGCCCCCATTGCCACTCTGAACCAGCCTCCGCCACTGCTCCGCCCGCCGCTGCCTGCCGCCCCCGCTCTCCACCGGCAGCCCCCTCCCCTCCAGCAGCAGGCTCGGTTCATCCAGCCCCGGCCAACTCTAAACCAGCCTCCGCCACCTCTCATTCGCCCTGCTAACTCGATGCCACCCCGCCTAAACCCAAGGCCAGTGCTGTCCACGGTTGGTGGTCAGCAGCCACCTTCACTTATCGGAATTCAGACAGATTCACAGTCCTCCCTGCACTAAAATTAAATCGGACAGAGTTGCAGTGACTTCACTCTTCACTAGACCAGTGCCCACCTGACTGAGGCAAAAGAGGAGAGACTGAGCCTTCCTAGATCCTGAGGCTGCGGACTAGTTGTGTGGCAGTGTGCTAGCAGAAGTGGCTGTCTAAGAAATTCTTTAGTTCACGCATCTGAGATGTTACACGACAAAAAGCCTACAGTTGGCCTCCTTTCTAGAGTATATGTTCAGCAACATGATCTCATAAAAGGAAAAAAAAAAAAAAAAGATTAAGTATTCTATATACCAAGGGTTTTTTGTTTCGTTTTTACTGTATTTATTTTATTGAGATTCTTTATATTCCTGCCTCTTCATAGTCAAGGCTCTTAGTACAGGAATATTGACTTAGGAATTGTGAGAACTCCTTAAGTTTCTTAAGTTAAGGATGTTTGACTTTTTCTTTTTTCTTTAATTTAATTTTAACATTTTCCTATGTTAGGAGTGCAAGAATAAATAACCTGCATTTCAGATTTTGACGTATATTCATTTAATGCATATTTAAGAAATTATAGCTGCATATCCCTTTTTTTCAAAAACAATCTTGCTTTTTTTTCTAAAGGAATGTTAATGTATTCCTTTTCAAAGAAAGCAATTTAATCAATTGCAAAGCAATTATATGAAATCACAAAGAATGTACTGAACCTACTAACTGTTTAACATACAGTTTAGGGTCCTAGTGCAAAGTCCTTGCCTAAAGGTCATTGACCCATCATCTATCAGTAACTAGAGGATCAGAATATTAATTTTACATATGAATGAGGACTTAATTTGTTAGAGTATGATGTTTTTAAGTTCCTTGAAAATGGAGTTCGTTTTGATTTTTTTTTTTTTGATGTTTCTAAATGCTATCTGCTTTTAATTAGTAGTTACTTACATTTGGGGACTTTAGGAGAGAATTATATTTTGTCAGTTATGTGGAGATAGTGGTTATGGAAGCATTTATTTACAGTGCCCTTCTTGTGTTTAGATTCTGAACTTAAAATTGCCCTCGTACTTATTAATATGGTCTGCATTTAATACAAAGGATGATTTCTTGATAAATCTCTATTGTACTATTTGGGTACATTTGTGTATTCCTTGCAGCCAACCTGTATGGCTGGATTTGGTTTAGGGTTAAATCATCAACATTATTTTATAAAATAAATTTAAGAATTTGTTCTGTGTTATCTAAAGATGTATCAGTATATTGTCACAATTGTGCTGTTAACCTAAAATGCTGAGACCCCTTTTTATAAAGAAACAAAAAAAAAACATTTTAAGTCTTCTTAATTCAACACATAATCATTAAGCACCTACAAAGAATATTTTACAAGTGATAGTATTTCAACAATGTGTTACTAATATTTTTGATACAATGATTTCATATTGGAATCATGACTTGTGCAAAGGGACAGATCGCTTAGATTGCTATAGTAGTGGAACTTAAGGCTGAATGTTTGCACATTCATATTCTCATCACATTTAGAACTACTTCACAAAATGGTCAACATCTAAGGACCTAATATATGTTCTGAGAGGTCTTATAGTCCCATATTATTGGGAACATAGTCCCTACCATTGGCTCTAAAGCCTTAAAGAGCTATGGACTTAAATCCACTGATTAGTTTTAATTTTGTAATTTAGACTACTTTCCACAAGGACTTTCAATTCTTGCATAATCTAAAACTTTTTCCAGGATGTGTCTGTCATTCTCATTGGATCATAAATAGTTCCTGCCCCTGGATAGTAACCAGATAAAGTCTGAATTAAAATACTTAAATATTCAAGAATTTATACTTATTTTTACTTTAAAATCATGGGGGACAGTTAGTTCTGTCTTAAACTATATAAAGCATTTTTTAAAGTACTTAGATTGTCTTGCATATGTGCATACTATACAGCTTTTATTGTCTTGTCTCGTCAGTAGACCTTCAGTATACAGTATGTGGGATATGTCAGTCAAGTTGGTCAGCACCAGCATCTGTCCAGCTGTTCAGTATATTGTGATTCATTTAAAATCTATCCCAGCAGTGGGCCAAGGTGCTGTATCTGAGGGATGTGCTGTAATTTGAGTTACATACACTAGAGCACACAGTAGGAAAATCTTAGCTTCATTAGTAATATGACACGTGTATATAGTAAGATGTCTTTATTGTGTGCTTTGCATATTTTGTAAATATTTTGCACGTCATTATTATTTTTCTTTTTTGTTTAAGCAGTGTTTGGCCTGGAAGAGTGATATGCTTGCTGCTTAATCAAAGGATTAAAGAGTTAAAGATGTCTATGTCTTCTATTTTTATATAAGTTCATGTTGTATGAGGAATTTAGGACCTCTTCACTGTGAAATTCTAAATATTGTTTTTTTATAAAAAAGCAAAACCTAGAAATGTTTTAATGACGATTTCATTAATTTCAAGGTTATTATTTCTGAAAAATCTACACCCAAGTATTTTTTTCATTACATACCTAAAAATAAATCACACTTTTGATATACCTGGTAATATTAATGAAAAAATATTTTTCTATAGTTTAATTCCAGTGTAGTACGGATAGAGGGAAAGGTAAGTTATGATCAAAACATTTTCTTAAATCATAATCTTAAAGCTAATTGAGTAAAATATAATGCAAAATAAAGATGAAGGAGAATTCTGTCGTAAAATTCTGTCGTAATACAGGCCTACATTCTTTTTAGGAATAGGTGTAGGGAACAAGCAAAAAAACAACTCATGATTTTCAAAAATATTAATGTTGTAGGTACTTTGACTACAGTACCAAGTTTAGCTAGTAAATATGTTGTATTATTTTAATGTTTCTTCCTGCTATCAAAAGAATATGTTACCTATAAGTATTAATAACTGTTGATCACTCAACACTGGGATATTAGGGTCTCCTCAAAAAGAATAATAATCTGACTTAGAACTCAAAGCAGGATCTATTTGTTTGTGCTTCCCCCAAATGAATGATGAATACATTCTGATTATAGGAAACACAAAAACTAAAATGCGTATTAGTTTTTTAACTTAGACATTTAGTCATTCTTAAGAAGGTAACAAAATAAGAATACAGAAAGGATCCAAGAACCAAGTTTGAGACCATGCTGTTATAAAATGTTATTAGAAACTACCTCATTTTCTGACAACATAAATGGGAGTACATAAACTGCTTTCTCTTAGCAAAAAAAAAAAAAAAAATAGGTCACATGTAACTCCTCCCAACTTAAATCTTTATCATAACTTGACCGCCTTGCTGAAAGGATGTTCACCAATAAATTTTAGTAACAATAGTGTTTGGGAATAAAACATCAAAAGGAATACCCCCTGGATGTGTGAGTTTGTGTCTTAAAAGGCCATGTAGCCTTACCTGCCCTTTTTCTGCTCTTAAAAGTCCTGTATCCTTAAGGGAGGAGAAATGACCAGCAATTCGCATTGGATTGGGATGTTTGCAAATTGTTGTTACCAGATTAAAAGTAGACTGTTGTCTGTTGATAAGGAAGCAGGTCTTTACATGTGGTAGCTGAAACCAGAATCTTAAAGCTGGAATTTGGGTGAACAGAGGGTCGAAGTCAAGGTGCTGGGAATGTAAAGTGGAGAGGTCTAGAAGCAGTCTGCAACGTAAAATAGCGTAAAGGTTAACCTCCCAGAATGTTATGTTTCTCTGGATTTGTTAAATGTTAAATTTTCATTTGGTATGATTTAATCTTATTTACTCAAGTAAGGCACAATTACCAGTAACTAAGAAGATCCTGAATAATACAAGGTATCTATCTAGCTTACTGCCCAAAACAGCTTTCACAATTGGGATTTGGCTTCAAGAGGCCTTTATTCCCAAGACCATTTTTGTTCACATGCTGTGCCCTTTCCAAAAGGGAGTTCGAAAACAATCAGAATTATTGAGGGGCTTGTCACTTGGCTTATATATACGTGAGTTCTCCCTCTACCATGATGACTCTTCCAACTCCACTGAGCAAGTTACTTCACCTCTCTGTACCTCAATTTTTCTTCCCCACCAAAGTCTTACTGAAATGACAAGAAATAAAAAACTAATAATCCGTAGTTCTGGAAAGCTGGGGGAGGTGCCACCAGAAGACACAGATAGATTTATGACAAAACCTCACAGAATTAAGGAATCTCCCAACTCCATAAAGGCAAAAGAACATGGACATTCTCAGAAGGATCCTATAATAACCTCAAATTAGAGGCGGAGCTACGGAGCAGTCCCCAGAGATTCTTGCTTTCTGGCATTCATGCCCTTTGTGGGCTGGACAGAGAGACTTGCTTTGAACCAGTACAACATAGCAAAGGTGATGGGATGTTACCTCTGTGGTTAGGTTAAAAGATTGTAACTTCTGTTTTGTTGATACACTTGCCTTCTCTGCTTGCATGCCTTGATGAAGCAAGCTGCCATGTTGGCGAGGCCCACGAGGCAGGGATCTGAGCCAGCCCCCTACCAACAATTCGCAAAGCACTCAGGCCCTCAGAATAACAACCTGCTAGGAACTGAATCCTGCCAACAAATATGTGTGCTTGGAAATGGATCCTTCCCCAGTTGGGCCTTGAGATGACCAGAGCCCAGCCACCTTGATTGCAGCCTATGAGGCCGAGAACTCAGCTAAGCTGTACTCAGATTTCTTCACACCACAGAAACTGAAATAATGAGGGTTGTTTTGCGCTACGATTTGGGGTAATTTGTTATGCAGAATAGAAAACTAATACAATTGATAACATATATCATCTTTAAAAAAGTTTAAGTGACTATATTAGTGATGGACAAAGCAAAGAATATTATCAAAAGGCTGGCCGATTGGCGCGTTGGTTAAGAGTTGGCTTGGGACGCCAGTTCTGAGCAGCAGGGCCCCAGTTCAGATCCCACATGGGCCAGTGATGCTGCGCCCTCTACAGCTAAGATGGTGAACAACAGCTCGACCTGGAGCTGGGCTACTGTGAGTTGCTGGCGACGGCGTAGGCTGCAGTGGGGCTGCAGTGGGCTGCCTTGAGCGGCCGTCCAATGGCCAGTGACCGATCTGCCTCACCCGGGAACAGCGCAATGATAATACCAACTTGGGCCAGTGAAGCGACGTCCTCCACAACTAGACTGAAGAACAAAAGGACAGCAACTTGTCTGTCCCCCTTCCCCCGATTCCCCATAAAATCTTAAAAAAAAAAAAATTTAATGTAACACCAGGGGTTTCTCAACCTCACCACTATTGACATTTTGCGCTAGATAATTCTTTGTTGTTTATTGTAGGATGTATAGCAGCAGATACCAGAGCATCCTCTCCCCCACCCCCAGTTTGACAATAAAAAATGTCTCCAGCCATGATCAAATGTCCCCCATGGAGCAACAACATCCCCAGTTGAGAATCATTGCAATGCATCATATTACTAACATAAAGGGGGAAAGGCCATGTGATCATGCCAATAGACACAGAAAAGACATTTGACAAAATCCAACACCCATTCATGATAAAAACCCTCAGAAAACTAGAAATATAGAGGAACTTCCTCAACCTACTAAGGGCTTTCACAAGAAGCCTTAAGTGAATGCTCTCCCCTAGAATTGAAACCAAGGTAAGGATGTCTGTTTTCACTACTTCTATTCAACAGTTTACTGGAGGCTCTAGCCAATGCAATAAGGATAAAAAAAGAAAGACATACAGATTGGAAAGGAAGAACAAAAATTGTCTTTGTACATGGCATGACCTTGCATGTAAAAAAATACTAGTAAAAAACTAAAAACCAACTACAATAATGAGTTTAAGAAGGTCACAAGATACAAGATCAATATAAAATCAATTGTATTTTTATGTAGCAGCAATGAATGATCTAAAATAGAATTAAGAAAATTTTATTCACAATAGTATCAAAAAATAAAATTTCAGAATATATCTAACAAAAACGTGAAAGACTTGTTCACTGAAATTTATAAAATATTGCTGGGACAAATTAAAGTAGACCTAAATAAATGGAGAGATATCCCATTTTCACTGACTGGAAGACCTAATATTATTAAGATGGCAAATCTCCTCAAATTGATTTACAGATTCAACCCAGTCCCTATCAAAACCTTAATAGGCTTGTTTTATACAAATCGACAAGCTAATTCCAAAATTTATATGGTAATGCAAAGGACATAGACCAGGAGTCAACGAACTTTTCCTATAAATGGCCAGACAGTATATATTTAAGTCTTTGCAGTCCACATAATCTCTGTTGCAACTCTTTATATAATTCACAGTCATAGAAAATACATAAATGAATAAGCATGGCTATATGTCAATAAAACTTTACTTAAAAAAAATGCCAACCTAAATCTTAGACTAGCCAAAACAACTTTGCAAAAGAACAAAATTGGGTGACTTACTGATTTCCATACTGTTATAAAGTTACGTTAATGAAGGCAGTGTGATATTGGTGAAAGGATGGACATATAGATAAGTGGAACAAAATAAAGATAATCACACATATATGGTTAATTGATGTTCAATGATGGTGACAAGGTAATTCAATAACAGAAAGGACAGGATATCTGTATTTTTAAAAATCCTTACTTCATACCATGCACAAAAATTAACTTGAAATGGGTCATAGGCTTAAATGTCAGAACTAAAGCTATAAACTTCTAGAAGAAAATTGGGGGAAAAATATGTCACCAAAAGCATTGCATAATAGAAAAAATTGATAAATTGGATTTTATCAAAAATTAAGAAGATCTTTTCAAAAGATGCAACTAAGGAAATAAAAGAACAAGTCAATGACCAGGAGAAAACATTTGCCAAACATACATCTGATAAAAGATTTGTATCCAGACTACATAATGAACTTGTAGAACTCAATAATAAGAAATCTCACAAGTCAATAATAAGAGGACAAAAACATATTTAAATAGGCAGCAACTTTGGGTAGACATTTGCCAAAGAAGATATGCAGATGGCAAATGAGTGTTCGGAAAGATGTCACATCATTAGTCATAAGGGAAATGCAAAGTAAAGCCACAACGAACGAAGTACCTATCAACACCCACTGGATGACTAATATTAAAAAGACTGACAATATCAACTGTTATCAGGGATTTGAAGAAACAAGAACCCTCTCATATGGCTGGCAGGAATGTAATATGATAGAGCGATACAGCCACTTTGGAAAACTGACAATTTCTAACAAATTAAATGTACATGTACAGGAAGAACTAGTAATTTTACCCCTACGTATCTACCTAAAGAGAAATGAAAATGTGTGTCCACACAAAAACATGTATAAAATGTACATAGCAGTATTATTTATAATAGCACAAAACTGGAAACAATCCAAATGTCTATTAGCTGGTCAATGGATAAAACAAAATGTGGTGTATCCATACAATGGCATACCTATGCAGCAATAAAAAGGAAGAAAGTACTGATCCATGCAACAAAATGGGTGAACCTCAAAAACATCATGCTGATTGACACAAAATACTACATACTTATTTACATACATTTTCCAGAAAATGCAAAACCATTGAAACAGAAAGCAGATTGTCTCTTGCCGGAGTTCAGGGCTGAGAGTGGGGGTTGCCAAAGGGCAGAAGGAGCAATGGATTTGTTCTAACATTTCATTGTGGTTATGGTTGCAAAACTGTTACATTTAGTGAAATTCACTGATTGGCTGAATTTTATGGTATTGAAAGTATAACAGTAAAGTTGTTTTAAAAAGGAAAAAGAAAAGTATGAAACAAAAGTTATGTGCAATCGCAACAGCCGCAGATGGGGTACCATAATGAGAGGCTCCCCCTTGTGCCTATAGAATATCACATAGGAATTCTCAGGATAGCGGGGCAAGGCCATGGAATACTGAGGTGTCTTTGGAGTCGAAGACATTTGAACTTTATTTGTCAGGCTTTTTTTTAGGCTAAGCCCTTCCTGAGCTTATGCCTTTTTTTCTTCCTGTTTTCTGTAAAATGGAGGTTGCAGCTAATCAGTGTTACATGAGCATTGTTTAAAATCTCTCCATAGATAGTAGGCACCATTCTCAAAAAAGAAGAAATACCAAATAAACAGTCTTCTTTGTTACTAACATTACAAAGTCTAACAAAACAAATTGTGCCAATCAAATCTTATTTCATGGTTTCCAAGTCTAAATAATAACCTTAAAAATCTATATTTTAACGCCTTACGGTAACTATGCCGAATAAATATGTTAAAATGTCTTCCAAGTACTGACAGAAATTGCTTGTGTGAATCTTCTTAAAGAAACTGTCAAAATGGACAGATTCCACATGTAGCCAAGTGGTACAAATGAAAATGGCAGGTCTAATTTTAAAACAATAAAAAATCTCATTTCTCCAGCAAAAAGGCAGACTATCAACCAAACCATGAACAGGGAATGGGAGAGGTGAGTGCGTGTATTGAGTGGAGAACCCCTGACAAATACAGAATATATGGCCACAGGTATAGCATAAGTCTGCTTTTTAAAAAATCAGTACTGAGCCTACACATAATAGATAAGAACAGTAGGACCAAGTAGGAAGCAAGTAGGACCAAAGAACCATGGTCTTTCTTGAGCTCCTAAGCTAAAAGAGCAGCTGCTGGGTGCACATAGATAGGAGATGTATGTCCACACCAAAGCCTGCACACGGATGTTGATAGCAGCTTTATTCCTAATTGTCAAAATGTGGAAGCAACCAAGATGTCCTTCAGTAGGTGAATGAATAAACTGTAGAGCATCCAGACAATCGGTGTAGCTTTTGAAAACGAGTCTTTGAAAAAGGGGCCTTTTTATTTTTTTATTTTTTTAATTACATCAGTCCTGGGAGAAGGCCTCGCCCCCAGCTCCCCCTTGCCTCTCCCGTCGTGGTGGTCAGCACACTAACCCTCAGAGCTGGGCTTATTTGATGAAAGCAAAAGAGACTGCATATCACTGGTCAAGAAATTAAATACAGAAAACCCATAGGCATTCCTTCATTTCTTGCTTATTGCAGGACCTATTTAGTGAGCATTATAGGTGCTCAGGACGCTGAGGCATTGCTTTTTGCCTAAGAGTGGTTCGTGGCTCTGTCACATTTTCCATTACAGGCAAAGACTTTCCACTGTAACTTGCAATGGAAGTTAGAGGTGCAATATAAGGCCCAAGGAGAGGATTTTTTCCTCTTTGTCTGATCTCACTGATCTCTAGGTGATGGAAGATACGACCTTTAACCTTGTTGGAAGAACCCATTACTTGGATAGGTCTTGTCACAGAAGGGCAGCCTGAGGAAGATAACACATCCATCTACTGTTCCAGTAGGTGGCACCCTCCTCTCTCCATCGCCACTATCTCTTCACTGACAGCCAAGGCTGCAATCTCGTACCCTTTTCATTTATCCAGCCAATTAAACAGCTAAAAGCCATGTCTTTCTGAAGTCAGGGAGTAATCTTAGGGTGCTTAGAAAAAAACAGATTAAAAAGTTTAGCTCTTTTCTTCTATATAAAATGTTAGGGTACGGTCCAATCCTGCTCTATTTTTGTGGATGAATTTCGTTTCAAGACTGAACTCTGTTTATACATTGCAAATGTTTTGAGAGCACTAAGTGATAAAATTTGCGACCTTCCTAAAGTTGTTTTGTTTGAATTCACACCAACCATCTCTTTGAGGGGCAGGATGCTATAGTGGCTAAGAGCACCAGAACCAGACTTCCCGGGTTCAAATCCCACCTCTCCCAAACTAAGACTTTTTCAATTTGAGGGAAAATTGTTCAAGAGATGAGTGTTTTCATCTATAAAATAGTGCTGATGATTAAATGGGTTAATGTGGATGAAGCACTGAGCACAGTACCTGGTGTATAAGACATCATCTGTAGGTTCTGTCCTTCCCATCTACCTTCAAGATCCCTGAGGAAAAGGATCATGTCTCCTCCATCGGACAAGGCTAGATCCCAGTGTCTGTCTTCTGTATTATTCCAGGCCCTCTGCCCAGGATTCTGGGATTTACAAGGGGAGAGGAACTGGGAAAGTGTTCTTAACTTCCATCTCAACAGCCATTTAAAATTCCTCTACCTTTCTACTTAGACTCTTAGCCCTGGAGTCACGTGGCCCCCTACTTCCCACCGCTATGATTCACCATCTATCCCAGCATCTGACTCCGTCATATTTCAAGCTTGGATATCATTCTTGGAACAAATTGACTGCTTTCTTCAGTTGATAGGAAGATGGGTGGCTGGGGAGGGACAAGTGGATCAGTCAGTGACAGCACCAGGGACCTGAGCATACCTGCAGATACAGTCCTAGACCTTCCCATTTCTACTTTCTATTTACAAAACGTATTGACTAGAAGTATGGGGGCGGGGAAGGTCATGAGAGGGGAGGAGGAAGTCAGTAACCGTAAGAGAATGTGTACTGTGTGGAAGAACAGGGAAAGATACTAAGAGTCATAGAGTGTCTGCTCTGCGTCAGGAGGACAGAAATGTTATCTCCTTTAATTCTCACAAGAACGTCAGGTGGATTTAGTGTCCCAAAGTGATGCCCACAGGCCCGATTTCGGCATGGAGCAGTTAACCTGGCTCACCAACCAAAAGGTTTGAATCTGGGTTTCGGCTCTTGTTGAAAGATAAGGGACCAGGTAAGGACAGGCTGGCACCAAGTCTGGCTGCTCCTAAGCCCCCACGCGTGCCCTTCACTGCACCAGTGTCCTCCCCCCGCCCCATAACTGCAACCTCCACTGCCCTCCTGTATGCCTTCTGCCTGGTTCCTATGCATATCTGAGTTGTGCACGTCATTATTCTTCCATTTTACTGATGAATAATTGAAGCTTGGGGCAGTTAGGTAACTTCCCCACGGTTGCCAAACTGAAAGGAAAGGAACTAGAATTGAAATTCTGGTCCATTTAATTCCAAAGTCCATGTTTTTGATGCATCATCAGTCTTCAGAAAGGAATTTTATATAGAATACAAACATCCAGAACACATGCTCATGGAGAGAAATAATGTAAGAAAGAGCCCTATATTTAGGAGTCCGGAGGCCTGTATTCAGATTGTAGCGTATCACACTTGCTGAGTATCAGCTTGCAGCACATCACTTCCTGTCACTTCTCTGGGCCTCAGATAGCTCACCTGTAAAATGGGGATGAGCAGGCTGACTTCACAAGTTTGTTTTGAAGATCGAAAGAGATGTTTGGGAAGCCCTTGGTACAACAGCAAGCCCTACAATTCTCAGGGATTGCGAGGCCAGCAGCAAGGAGGAGGGGCTGGCAGACTTGTACTCCGGAGGTGTGGTAGTTGCAGTACTGTGTGTAGTACTATTTGCACTAATGTGAAGGAAGGTGGGGAAGGATGGATTTGTCCTCATACCTTGGCTGAAAACATGAAAGGATGGGCTGAGCCTGGTTATCCCTGGTTGAAAGGTAAGATGTGTCCAGTTCAAACTCACTTGAGGGTAATCAGAGATGATTTTTATTTGTAGGCACTAATGATTCTGGAGGGTGGATTAAAGTTCTAACTGCTCGGGTGACTGTCCCTGAGCCTCCTGTCCAACACCCTACAGAGCATC
The DNA here is from genome assembly GCF_001890085.2 of Hipposideros armiger. Lineage (NCBI taxonomy): Eukaryota > Metazoa > Chordata > Mammalia > Chiroptera > Hipposideridae > Hipposideros > Hipposideros armiger. The sequence goes on along the minus strand of NW_017731372.1, from coordinate 7,096,590 downwards.
CCCAAGTCCCGGGAGGACCGCTCTCCTGGTCGCCGCCCCAGACCCCGCCCCCGGCCCCGCCCTCTGGGTCGCGGGCCCTCCTCTCCCCCTCCCAAAACGGGGCGGGGCTCTGCTCTGGGCTCCCGGACTGACAGCCTCGCCCCCGCCTCGTCGCCGCGGGCAGCTGCCCGAAGTAGCCCAGCGCCTGGGGACCGGCGCCAGCAGAGCCCCGCACGCCCAGCCACACGTGAGTCTCGGCAGGTCGCCGTCCGGGGCGGCCGCGCCGCGGGGATGTAGCCCTTCGGCTGTAGGGCTGGAGTGAGGGGGCCCAGCGGGGTTTTTCAGCTCGTCCCCACGTACTTGGAAACCGAAAGCGCAGCGGCGGCGTGAACCCCGTAGCCCCCTCCCCACGCCCCGCGCCGGAGTGATGGGACCCCGGGCGCATCCCCGACCCGCGAGGGGAGGGCGCGGGCAGAGGGCACAAGGCAGCGGCCGGGCCTGACCCAGGGTTGGGGAAAGGTGGCGGGGCAGTGGCCGCTGATGCGGGCGAGCGAGTACAGTGCGGGGAGCAGCTGAGCTCCGGGGCCCGGAGCGGGCTTTCTTAGCAGAGGAGGGGTGTGGCGAGGCCAGAGACTGGGGTCCCGGCCTGGGAAGCTGCCTCAAAGCCCTCTTGTGGACTGGCGGGACCAGGTTCAGGTTGGGGTGCACATGCGGGGGAGGACTTTCAGGCGTGCCCCGCACCTCCGCACTGCAACGCCCCTGGTTCCCTCTCCATACTCTTAGGCACCCTCTTCACTTTTGCAAGACTTTCCAACCAGAGCACTCCAGAATGAAACTTTAATATTGGAATGAATGGAAACCTCCACAAACTGTTCGATTGAGCAGTGCTCATTTAGACAGACATACAACACCCCACCCTCGCCCAAGGAGAACTCAAAGGAGTTGAAGGAAACCACGATTCAGGTTAAATGAGTTTCCCAGGGCCACCCCCTTCTTACAGCTCTGCAAGGTTTTGGCAGTTGTGAGAACGTTCCGTGAAGACTGGGGCGACGCTCGTGCTGCTAACCCCACACTGGCCAGACTTTCTTGGCTGGTTCTGCCCCTCCTGCATAGTTTCCATATTTGGCTATTTGAGATTTACTTTCATCGGAACTCAGTTATCTCTCTGAGGCAAGAAGGCCTGCTTTACGCCAGCAGGAGGTTAGTGAAATGAGGCATGGCTCCCTGCCCAGACTGACCCCTGCACACCACACCCTCCACCGCCCTGGGCCCTGACCCATTTCCTGTGAGGACAGGCATCTAGTAACCGATTTAATTCAGTAAATATTTATTGGGCACAGGTGCTTCTGTAGGAACTGGGCTAGGGCCAGTAGAATATAGTTTCTTCCGTCAGAAATATTTGCATTTTAAAAGGGCTGTGGAAGACAAAGAAATTGGTTGAAATACTTCTGGGAATAGAACAGTTCTGGGTGTGTGTGAGATAATTTTAGGCGGGGAAAGGCTGGGTAGGACTTCTCAAATCCAGAGTGCAGCCTTCTGCTCTGCTTTATACACACACACAGCCGAAGATGGGTTGTTAGCACAATCGATGGTGTGGGGTGAAAACCGTATCATCTAAACACTCCCACCCCCTACTTTAATTTGACAGACAGAGAGGGAGGAAGCGGGGGTGGGGGGTGGGGAAAGGGACTGAGGGAGGGAGGAAGAGAGAGAGAGAGGGAAATTAGTGCAAGAAAGATGGCTGTGAGATGGAAGCAGAAAATATCTAACTTCTATAAAGGTTTTTGCTGCCGTTTTTGTTATTGTTCTGTTTTGAACTCTGTGGAGTGGTTTGGCTCTCAGACCCTGGAATCCATTTCTCTGGATCCTGGACTGAGACAGGAGGAAGCCTCCTATCTGAGCCAGCCTCTGGAAGTCCTGCCTGAGGAGAGGTGACAGAGGAGGCGACTTTCTCGGGTCCCCTGGGCTGAGGTCTTTGACAGTAAGGATAGAATGGGCAGTGTTTCCATCTGTCAGCAAGCATCACCTGAGTGCCCGCTGGCCATGGGTGGCAGGACTGTGGAAAAGAATATGGAAAAGCAGATGGGGCCCCATCCACTGGAATGACTAACTGTAGCAACTGAGATATTTCAGTCGAGATGATTTGCAGAGTGAGGGAGCTAGATGCTTGAATCAGTGCTGTTAGGCTAGCCATGGGAAATGCTTGTCAGTGTTTAGACAAACAGACCTTCCGGGATTATCTCAGCCTTACTGGGGAGGACCCTGAAGAAAAAAAACGGTAATTCCTTGTTTGTAAAGCCTTTTCCTTTTAAAAGCATTTTCTCATTGCTTTTGCCATTATGTTCTCATTTTGTCCTCTATGATATCCCTGTGAGTCAGGCTAACGCAGGATTATTCTCCACACTGTCCAGATGGTGAGGGTGCAGCACAGAGAGTGTGAAAACCCTTTAGGCCCCACTGCCGGGCCAGGCCTGGCTCTGCAATGTCTCTGGTTCCTCTGCTCCAGGCCCCCCATCCTGCTTTCTTAGAGACTTAAACCTGCTCACCTTCTCTTCAGTTTCAGGGATCAGCAAGGGGACCCAGGCTCTGATAATACCTGTGTGGTCTGCTCCCACAGTGTGGAGCGTTCTCTCCTGTCGGCTGCCCTGGCCACCGCGTGAACAGACACCCACTCCGTTAGCTGTATTTAGCTGAACGCACTCGGGGCAAGTTTGTGTCCTGGAATCTGGCATGGAGTAGGCCTCAACAAATGTTTGCATTGCATTTATTTGAGATGTGTCTCCCACGGGCTCTGAGCTGCCAGGGACTGATGGCTGGGAACATGTGCTGGGTGTGGCTCTGGGGAGACAGGCTGAGCCGCCGTAGGTCTTGCTTAGATCCCAGAAATCAGAATAGCACTGTACACTTCTCAGATAGCCTGTCCCACCTGATGAGCTTCTCACTGCCTCCCCGAAAGAAGGGAGATGCAAGTGCTGTTTCATCCACTTT